>NC_091157.1:2405275-2500275 GCF_040958095.1 Procambarus clarkii
AGAGAGAGAGAGAGAGGGAGAGAGAGAGAGGGAGAGAGAGAGAGAGAGAGAGAGAGAGAGAGAGAGAGAGAGAGAGAGAGACAGAGAGAGAGAGAGAGAGAGAGAGAGAGAGAGAGAGAGAGAGAGAGAGAGAGAGAGAGAGAGAGAGAGAGAGAGAGAGAGAGAGAGAGAGAGAGAGACAGAGAGAGAGAGAGAGAGAGAGAGACAGAGAGAGAGGGGGAGAGAGAGAGAGAGACAGAGAGAGAGAGAGACAGAGAGAGAGAGAGAGAGACAGAGCGAGAGAGACAGAGTCGCTGACCGTAGCTACATCTCCCCTTCCTTAACGAAACGCAGTGGGTAATGGATACCCAACCACTTCCGCCGTGTCTGAGGAAGTAAGGGCAGTCATTGCGTACCCTCCGGGAGGGGAAGATATAACCAAACTACTTGGAAAGACTCTTCAGTTACCCTCTAACCAGTGACCAGTACGCACACCCCTCCGCGGACATTGAAAAAAGCTTAAGGGTAATGGTTCACATCCGTCCAGCTCTGTCATCTATACACTCCCATACATTGTTACATAAAACAATCCTTCGCCACCAACTGTTGCCTCACCTCATTCACAACTTAAGAGTGACTGCTCTCTCTTTCTCTTCCTCCTTCTCCTCCACACTTCCTACCATGTATGACCCAACTATTACCCTCATGGATCATCTCCAAACACAGCTGCATAACTCGAAGAAAATAGACTTGAAAAACGATTAAGGCAAATGGACCACATCCCTCCTGCTGGACTCTGCTCTCTCATCCTCTCCCACTTCCGGCTGTGAGCAAGGCTCCAAGAAAATAATGGATGTCAAACCACAAATGGGATAACCACTCTCACGCCGAGGGGAAGCTCCCCTCACCCTTCCCTCACTCCCTCCCTCCCTCCCCCACCCCAAACAACATATCCGCTATGTTGGCTACCCTCACACCTACACTCATCCTCTACATAGCTTACTTACTATCATCAAAACTATTATCTTCACACAGGATTAAGTCTACGGCAAACACACATACATATTTAACTACTCCTTCCTCATATTCCACTCTTATCCTTGTATTTCTTACTCTACCACATACCACACATACTCTCCTACAACCCTAACAACATGACCTCCCCTCTTTCCTGACCACATACCGTAACACCTGACGCTCACACGCGCCAAACTTCCGGGAAAATCCCCCAAACCCTTTGGGACTAGACACCTGCGCACTGTTACGTACTCCTAGCAGAATACGTATATAAATTTAAAATAACTTGTTTCATTATATCATTGCCTGTATATGTACACACATTGTGTTTTTGGTAAATTGTCGTATGGTGTGGCAGCGTTAGTGGAGACAGGAGCGCGGTTGCGTTGCACACGTCTAGTACCTGTTCAATACGGGAAAGCTGGACCTGTTCAGTTGGAAGTTCCAGATGTCACTTTTATTTAGTATATATAATTGTTTATATTCTGTAATTAAACAGGTGGCATTGTACTTATATATTTTGTAAGTAACTATTATATGTAATTTGCAGTCTTAGGTGTTTTGAGAACAAGTGGTTGTTCAATTAGTTTTAAATATTAAAAAGTCTTTAGTTTCCATCCCTCATCCTGGGATGAGGCAGACGGGAGGTGAGAATTTGGGTAGCGCCAGAGCGAGAGTTCAGTAGCTGAACAGGACTCGAAGGAGTAACATGTGGGAGATAAGTCTGTTATTTCTTGTTGTGCCATATTTTATTTTACTATATTAGGAGAATGACAATACCTTGTTTGTTGTATAAGTTAACTTGATCATCTGTGGTTTTATATTATACTGTCTTGAATATATATCTATATAATATTTTGTGTCTATTCTTCAGTCCTAAAGGAAGATTTTTTATTTATGTGCTCATTACTTATTAAGGGGTTATACTGGTGATCCGTTCTTGAGAACAGCAGTTTTCTCGTATCCCTAGACGTAATTAAAGCTTGGCTGCTGTAGGGTCACGAGCCGTAACGAACGATAGGTAACAAAGAGTTATGGGGGCCTGTGCCGGGAAATATTGTTCCCACTTAACCTTAATTATGCTAATCTAACCTTGCCTTCCTAGGTACCATTATGTCAAGTGTCTGTGTGTTTCTTAAGAACTATTCCATGTGCCAAGCAAGCCTTCCTGTGTGTCAAGTAACAACGTTTCACGATTTTGAGGTAAGTCATCCTATATATTTTGTTTGTGCAGTGAGGCCAAGCGAATTTCCAGTGTGGTGACAATTTTACAGTGAAGTGTAGTGCAGTGCCATTGTTTTTAATTATTGTTGTGAATCAAGTGCCAAGTGTTAGTAACGATGGAGGAGAAAGTTGCAGCGTTGGTGGCTCACCCAGACTTTGAAAGGATTCAGAGCCTTAAAAAGACTGAGTTAATACAAATGGCAAATCAGTTGGATTTGACAGCCAACAATAGAATGGTTAAAGCCCAAATATTGAAAGTCATTGTGACACATTTTGTTGAGAATGGAGAGTTAGAGGAAGAAATTCTAGAGGAGTTAAAAGAGGAGTCGAGTGATCAGATGACGTTAAAGCGTCTTGAGTTAGAAGCTCGCCAATTAGAGCTTGAAGCTCAAAAAGAACAGAGAATATTAGAACTTGAAGCTCAAAAAGAACAGCAAATATTAGAGGCTGAAGCTCAGCAGAGGGAGCTTGAGACTAGACGTTTAGAAATTGAGGCACAGTTGCAAATAGAAGCCACAAAAAAGCAACAAGCCGAGGAACAAACTAGGCAATTAGAGATTCAACAACAAATGGCTGACACTAACTTCAGGCTTGAAACACAGCGTATGGCAGCTGGGCATGGAAATACTAGTAATGTTTCAATAAATAGTGATAATAATCCCATCAGGACGCATAAGTATATAGAGTTGCCCAAGTTCAATGAGGAGGATCCTGAGGTTTTCTTTGCACATTTTTATAAAATTGCCATCAGTATGAACTGGCCAAGGGATCAGTGGGTAGCCATTATGCAGTCTCAATTTAAGGGGCGTAGTCAGGAGGTTTTCACATCCCTACCTGACGCTCATAGCTTTGATTACGAATTTGTAAAGAAAAGCATCTTAAATGCTTATCAGTTAAATCCAGAGGCACACAGGCAAAAGTTTTGGAACCTAAGGAGGATAAGGGATCAGACAATAGCAGATTTTACTCGTCAGAAGACGAATTTTTGCAACAGATGGTTAAAGTCACTTTCAGTCACTGACTTTGATGCTCTAAAGAATCTTCTTATAATGGAAGAAGTATTGTCATGTCTCCCAGACCAGTTGTCTACTTTTATGGCAGAACAAAAGAATGTAACAGACATTTATGAGCTGTCAAAGCTCGCGGATGAGCATGAGTTGTTGACTAGGGCCCAGTTTATGGCCACTTCACCTAAGCCTAGTCGTAGAGTAAATTATAATGCTCACAGAACTCCTTATCAGTATAAGTCTCCTCCTGGTGCGACAGTTACTCCCGTGAACTCTTCTCTTACTAACCCTAAGATGGTTACTCCATTGTCAGGATCATCTAAGCCTAGTTATGCTAATTCTAAACCGGCAGTTGGTTCTACCAGTGTGTCCACTGTCAAGCATTGTACACATTGTAAGAGAAGGGGACATGTGATTTCTTCATGTTTTAGTTTGCATCCTGAACTACGGCCAACTGGTCTTATTATGAGTAAAGGATTGCAACCTATTAATTCTTCATGTATTACAGTCAGTCCAAATTGGATGGCTGAATTTAAACCATATATTTCCACAGGTACCTTATTATGTAATAATGGTAGACATAAGACTGTTCAATTACTCCGTGATACTGGAGCTTCACAGTCTCTTATTACCCACAATGTACTTGCTGATGTTGACACCCGAGATCTTGGTGAAGTTGTGCTTCTCCAAGGTATTGCCGGTAGTGTGCAACCGGTGTCCTTATTGCAAGTTAACCTTGATTCTAACTATACTTCAGGATGGTGTAATGTTGGTGTAAGTAAACAACTGCCCATTCCTGGGGTAGACATTATTCTAGGTAATGATTTTGGCAACCGAATGGTTGTAGGGCCCAAGTGTCCCATCATGTTAACTAAACCCAATAATGTATTAGCTCAACCAGAAGCAGATGATGATATTATTTACCCTGCTTGTGTTGTAACTAGATCAATTGGACAAACAGGTGAGAGTAATCCTGTCTACACTGAGGTTGCTGTTCCCAAGACCAGGACCCCTTCAGTAAAGGAGTGGGAGGTGGATCTTGAGGATTCCTTTATGACTCGACTGGATGATGAGAGTGAGGCCGTAGTAGAAGCCCCGCCGAACCTAAATCACAAGGAAAGTGAAGGTGAGGAGGCTGAACTATCTGTACCTTGCCCGCTTGTCTCCAGTGCACCAGTTGTCGAGAGTGAGGCCGAAGTAGCTATGACTCCATTTTATTCTGATCAATCGGGAAAAGAGATCAAGCTACTAGGTTCTCGCCCGCTCGCTGCTGAGTCTGAGTCATTGCCCTTAAGTGTTGTACAGACTACTGATCCTAGTTTAATTAAGTGTATTTCTGAGGCTCCTGATAATGTTGATGCATTGGAGGAAGGGACGGGTTTCTTCTTCAAGGATCGACTTCTGATGAGAAGGTGGAGACCCAAGGGAACTCCCTCTTCAGATGATTGTGAGATTAGAACCCAACTCGTTGTCCCCAATGATTATCGTAGGCAGGTCCTGCAGGCTGCACATGATGACCCCATGGGAGGTCATCAAGGTATCACAAATATGTACCATAAGATATGCAAATATTTTTTCTGGCCTAAGTTAAAGAAAGACGTGGTCAGATATTGTCATAACTGTGTACCCTGTCAAATTGTTGGTAAACCAAATCAATCTGTACCTAGAGCACCATTGCAACCTATTGTAGTTCCTGATGAACCATTTACTCGTGTTGTAATTGATTGTGTAGGTCCTTTACCTAAGACTAAGTCGGGTAACATGTTTTTGTTCACTCTCATGTGTATGACTACTAGATTTCTTGAAGCTTATGCTCTACGGAATACCAAGGCTCATAATCTCATCAAGTGTCTTGAAAGATTCTTTTCGTTGTTTGGAATGCCTAGAGTTATTCAGAGTGACAATGGGGGAAATTTTGTTTCTAAAGTTTTCAGAACTTTTTGCGAATCCCGAGGGATTCGGCACAAATTATCCAGTCCATATCATCCACAAAGCCAAGGTGGGCTTGAACGTTTCCACCAGACTTTAAAACAAATGCTGAGGACAACCGGAGAAACTCATCCACGTAATTGGGATGAGAATCTCCCCTTTGTGTTGTTTGCGGCTAGAGAAGGGCTACAAGAGTCATTGGGCTGTTCACCTTTTGAACTAGTGTTTGGTCACCAAGTAAGAGGTCCTCTTAAAATGCTACAAGAAAAGTTGTTGGGAGATGTCTCTGTTCATCAGAGTGGATTGTACTTGAGTGAGGTCAAGGACAAGTTGTGTCGGGCTCGTGAGTTGGCGAAAGAACATCTGGGAAGGACTCAACAAGCCATGAAAGTAAGATATGACAAGAAGTTCAAGGCTAAGCTCAGGTCGTTTGCTGTCGGAGATTTGGTGTTGGTGTTGAAACCTCGTATGGGGACTTCCATGTCCCATAAGTTCGCAGGACCCTACCAAGTGGTAGAAAAGGTGGGAGACCTAACGTATAAACTAATTAGCCCTAATCTTTCAGAACCCCAAATGACTGTGCACATTAACAGATTAAAAGCTTATGTTGGACCTGGTGTAGTAGCTTGTTTTAGTCGGGAAGAGTTACCACCTGAGGATAATTGTAGTGAGGGACATGATGTTAATATTCAACTTCTCAGTTCCAGTTCCAATGGCAGGGAGATGCTATGTCATTTACAGGAGCAGCAACGTGATGAGTTCCAGGTTCTGCTGGACAACCATACATCTCTGTTTGGGGAGGTTCCCACACAGACCCACCTCATCACACACGACATTCAGCTCCTGGACAGCACCCCCATTCGACAACATCTGTACAGAGTGAATCCCGAAAAGAGGAAAATTATACAAGCAGAAGTGGAATATCTGCTCCAGCATGATTTCATTCGGCCAAGTCAAAGTACTTGGAGCTCTCCGTGTTTGTTAGTGCCAAAACCAGATGGAACCTGGAGATTGTGCGTGGATTATAGGAAACTGAACAAGAGCACTGCAGTGGACGTTTTTCCTTTACCCTTGTTGGAGGAATGTATTGAGTCTATAGGACATGCCGAATATGTAAGTAAGCTTGATTTGTCTAAAGGGTACTACCAAATTCCATTAACAGAGTATGCTAGGGAGGTTACTGCTTTTGTTACACCTGATGGTGCGTATGAATTTAATGTCATGCCATTCGGTTTGAGAAATGCACCTGCTACTTTTCAAAGACTCATGAATTTCTTACTCAAGGATGTGCCAGATTGTAGGGCCTACCTTGACGACATTGTTTTGTACAGTAAGAATTGGGCAGATCATCTCTTAGGCCTTAAGAACTTGTTTACAGTGTTGCAAAACGCGAAGTTAACCATAAATATGAATAAGTGTAGTTGGGCAAGAGGTACGATAACTTATCTTGGACACGAGGTAGGACAAGGTAAGATTATTCCCTTACAAGATAAGATTCAAGCCATTGTGGACTACCCAGTGTTAACCAATAAGAAAGGAGTCCAACGGTTTATTGGTATGTGTGCATACTCTAGGCGTTATTGTAGAAATTTTTCAACAGTGGCTGCTCCTTTGACAAATTTGTTACGCAAGCAAGTAAAGTTTCAGTGGACACAAGATTGTCAAAATGCTTTTCAGAACCTAAAGGGCATATTGTCCACCTCACCTGTTCTTGCTAGTCCCCAATTTGATAAACCGTTTATATTACACATTGATGCGTCAGATGTTGGAATCGGTGCTGTGCTTATTCAAGTTGGTTTAGACAAGATTGAGCATCCTGTGTATTATTACTCTAGAAAATTTAATGCAGCTCAGAAGAATTATTCTGTGGTAGAAAAGGAGGCGTTGGGTCTTATATTGTCAATTAAGAAGTTTGAGATTTACTTATCAGGAAACAAAGTGTTAGTATTTACAGACCACAACCCCCTTATCTTTATAAATATGATGAAAGTCAAGAACCAACGAATTCTGCGCTGGTCATTGTTTTTGCAGGAATTTAATGTAGAAATCAAACATATTCCAGGCAGGCAAAATGTTATTGCTGATGCTTTGTCAAGAAGTTTTGATGTACCATAAATGAAATGTTTCTTTTACTTAACATTTTTACTTTGAAAAAATGCCATTGATCTTCAATCTATTGCATTTTTTTTTTCTTGGAGGTGGAAGTGTTACGTACTCCTAGCAGAATACGTATATAAATTTAAAATAACTTGTTTCATTATATCATTGCCTGTATATGTACACACATTGTGTTTTTGGTAAATTGTCGTATGGTGTGGCAGCGTTAGTGGAGACAGGAGCGCGGTTGCGTTGCACACGTCTAGTACCTGTTCAATACGGGAAAGCTGGACCTGTTCAGTTGGAAGTTCCAGATGTCACTTTTATTTAGTATATATAATTGTTTATATTCTGTAATTAAACAGGTGGCATTGTACTTATATATTTTGTAAGTAACTATTATATGTAATTTGCAGTCTTAGGTGTTTTGAGAACAAGTGGTTGTTCAATTAGTTTTAAATATTAAAAAGTCTTTAGTTTCCATCCCTCATCCTGGGATGAGGCAGACGGGAGGTGAGAATTTGGGTAGCGCCAGAGCGAGAGTTCAGTAGCTGAACAGGACTCGAAGGAGTAACATGTGGGAGATATGTCTGTTATTTCTTGTTGTGCCATATTTTATTTTACTATATTAGGAGAATGACAATACCTTGTTTGTTGTATAAGTTAACTTGATCATCTGTGGTTTTATATTATACTGTCTTGAATATATATCTATATAATATTTTGTATCTATTCTTCAGTCCTAAAGGAAGATTTTTTATTTATGTGCTCATTACTTATTAAGGGGTTATACTGGTGATCCGTTCTTGAGAACAGCAGTTTTCTCGTATCCCTAGACGTAATTAAAGCTTGGCTGCTGTAGGGTCACAAGCCGTAACGAACGATAGGTAACACGCACCACCTGCCCAGGTGACACTCAAGAGTGCCACCTGGCCAGATGGTGCGCACGGTCGTAGTCCTCAACTTCACTACTCATACAAACATACTGAGTTACAATTAGCATGCTTGATTTCTAGATAGAGCTAGTATATACTATCCTTAAAGCCACTAATACCCACACCATTTGGGGCCAACCCGTCCTCATAAAATTACGTTGCTCTACACCCGTATGCGCGTTATGGCCAAAACGAATGTAATTTGACATTAAATTGGCTCACGAAAGTGAAGTACTATCATGTTTTCTGTTGTGAGTCTTCCGGCTTACTCGGTAAGGTCAGGAGAGGAAACTTTCAATTAACGGTTTTCATGTACTCTTCAAGTACTCTTCAAGTCACTTGTGCTGTCCCGTCTCGAGTACTGCTCAGTACTCACTTCCCCCTTCAGAGCAGGAGAGATTGCTGAAATAGAGGGAATACAGAGAACATATACGGCACGCATAGACGAGATAAAACACCTAAATTATTGGGATCGTCTCAAAGCTCTCCAAATGTACTCTCTAGAAAGGAGACGAGAGAGATACCAAATAATATACACATGGAAAATACTGGAGGGTCAGGTCCCAAATCTACACAGTAAAATAACAACGTACTGGAGTGAACGATATGGAAGAAAATGCAAGATTGAACCAGTGAAGAGCAGAGGTGCCATAGGCACAATCAGAGAGCACCGTATAAACATCAGGGGTCCGCGGTTGTTCAACGTCCTCCCAGCGAGCATAAGAAATATTGCCGGAACAACCGTGGACATCTTCAAGAGAAAACTGGACGGTTTTCTAAGAGAAGTTCCGGATCAGCCGGGCTGTGGTGGGTACGTGGCCCTGCGGGCCGCTCCAAGCAACAGCCTGGTGGACCAAACTCTCACGAGTCGAGCCTGGCCTCGGGCCGGGCTTGGGGAGTAGAAGAACTCCCAGAACCCTATCAACCAGGTATCAACCAGGTATCATGACGTTGTGAAACCTTAGGAGAACTTCCTGCCATATTAACCTACCAGAGGACCCTTAACTTACTGTTTTGGAAGAAAAAACTCCAAAATTTATTTTCAATTATTTTTTCATTTTCAAATTACATCCATATTCGGCCATACGGGCAAACGGTCAAATTCAAACATAATTTGTAAGAGGACAGGTTCAGGAAATACTTATAAACTAAGACAAGACTAACTGAGATCAACAGCATGAATTTAAATTATATAGGTTGACACTTAGTAGATAAGGTAGGTTACATGGAGTTGATTATGTAGTACTTAGTTGTTATTTTATCTTAAACTAGATGATAGAGAGGCAGTCTTTGGCGTGATGAGGAATACATTCATGCATACATACATACATACATACATATACATCTAGTCAGTATAGTGTTATTTCGGGATAAAATCCAATGCAGTTTATATTGGTGCGACGCCAATGTCATGAGGAGTTTAAATATCTCAGGAACTGTAGGCTTATGCGAGCCATGTGTTAGATGGGGCATCTACAAGCACCAGCTTGGGGCTGGGGGAGTGTTGATGATTGAGGTGGTGTTCAGCCTACATGTTGGAGGGTGGGTTTAACCTTCCCCCCCCCCCCCACACCCCACACACACACACGTTGACCACACAACGTCTATGGTTATCTGCCACTCTCACTTACCAAGGGTATCCCATACACACACACACACACACACAAAAAAAAAAAAAAAAGTAGTTAGTAAACAGTTGAGAGGCGGGCTGAAAGAGCAAAGCTCAACCCCCGCAAAAACACAACTAGTAAACACACACACACACACACACACACACACACACACACACGCGCGCGCACACACACACGCGCACACACACACACGCGCACACACACACACACACACACACACAACGGCCTTTTGAAACGTGTGTAAGGAATCTTTCAGAACTTTGTAAACCGCATATGTCAGACCAATCCTGGAGTATGCAGCTCCAGCACGGCGTCCAAATCTAGTCAAGCATATTACTAAACTGGAAAAGGTTCAAAGGTTTACCACCAGACTAGTACCCGAACTGAGGGGTATGAGCTACTAGGAGAGACTACGGGAATTAAACCTCATGTCACTGGGAGACAGGACAAGTTAGAGGGGACATAATCACCACATACAAGATTCTCAGAGGAATTAAAAGGGTAGATAAAGAATGACTATTTAATACAAGGGGCACATGCACTAGGGGACACAGGCGGAAACTGAGTGCCCAAATGAGCCATTGAGACGTTAGAAAGAACATTTTTAGTGTCAGAGTGGTTGACAAATTGAATGTATTAGGAAGTGCAGTGATGGAAGCATACTCCATACACAGTTTCAAGTGAAGATATGATAGAGCCCAGTAGGCTCAGGAACCTATACACCAGTTGATTGACAGTTGGGAGGCGGGACCAAAGAGCCAGAGCTCAACTCCCGCAAGCACAAATAGGTGAGTACACATGCATCCGTAACAATATATATATTGTTACGGACTCGTCGCCCTTGTCAGGGGGTAGAGTAGCAGTTCCAGCGCCATCTACGAGTCCGTACCCGAACTTCCCTGATATTGGACGCTATGTAGGCAACGCCATCTTTTGGTGGTGGAGTGATCGTAACAAGTGGTTCAAGATTCCTGTCTTGGTCAGACAGAGGTCGCTGTGGATGACCTCTGGTGAGGTGGCGGCTCCAGATCAGCACCATCTGTTGTGCTACGGAGCACGATGTCAATTCCCCAGTGAGTATTATTTCCTGGTTTCACTGGTACCTTCCATTTAACTGATGATGTGTCTGTGTCCACAGAAGTGACGTGGGGCAGCAGTGGTACTGAGGATGGCAATTTACCTTGGGTGATCCTAGTACTCTCCGCTTGGTCCTAGAAGAAGACCCCGGAAGCCGCCGCTGATCTTAGCAGTTTGTTGGCTTTTGGATTTCGCAGTGTGGATAGAGATCGGCGTACCCGAGAATTGGCTTGGGAGAGTACCTGACGACAAGGAGGTGCCTATCGTGAAGCGCTGCTAGCCTGCCGCTAGGGACTCCTGCCAGGGGATAACTACCCCTGTACATAGTGGCGTGACCCTGTGCAGTGTGTGGTTGAAGTCCTCTGCCAGCGTGCAGTTGGAGGGCTATAGTGGGGTAGAGGCACCTCGTGACACTGTCTGTGGATCGACCCACGTACAAGGTGAAACTCGCCAATGCTTCTCAGTACAGTTGGAAAAAGGTACCGAGTGTGGGGGAAACACTGGCCTTAACGAACACTGCATTGTGTGTGTTTTGAGTGTCCTGTGCGAAAGCGACACTATTGTAAATATTCGTGTAGTAAGTCTATTTATTTTGGTACATATATACTTTTAACGGTGATAATATAATACATTGGTGAAGGAAATGGTGTTTCGTTCACCCCCCTTCGTTTTTATATTGCTCTATATAGCCACTTTCTTTCAAATACATTTCTTCAAATACATACACACACAAATACATATACACACACCGATAATCTTTTAATATCACAAGTGATTCAACAAGAGGTTCACGACAGTCACTATACAAAACAATTTACATCTATGGTGAGTCACACAGTTACTAGTCTTGCTCCACTCCCACCCAACTGGGCGGCAGCTTCACAGTCATGTGCATACATCACCTATAGTAAGCAAATTTTGGATACTTCGCTTAGATTCCCAGCAGTACATCATAATGAATGAAATACTTACAAATTTCTTGGACTCCATTGATGGTGTTATCTCTGAATTTCGCATTTTTTTAATTCCATTATATAATGACGCAATGTATGCGAGTAGTTCTGCTGACAGAGTTTACATTTAGTCAAATCTACATCTGCAGATGTTACAAACTCCCAGTGGTACTTATAGCCGAGCTTAAGCCTAGCAGTGGTAACATCTAGAGGTCTGCTAACCTTATTGGATGATCCATGGACGTGCGGTACTTCCTGCATAATTGAATGATGACAGATGGAGTAACTGGTGTGAATTTTTTTTTTACTTCAAGTCTACGAGATCTTGTTGATGTTCCCGGAATATTACTGCCCTCAGGCTGCTCAAAGGCAGTCCAAGATTGTAATCAATTCCTTGTTATGAGTGAAATGCTTGGCTAACGCATTAGTTCTATCATGCATTCGGAGACCAATTTGGGAAGGAATCCACAGGAGACAAACTCTGACTCCATCATTGATTATTTCACCATATCTGTGTCTAGCTTCAGAGATATGCACGTCACAGTTATGCCTTGGGGAGCTGAGGGCAGTCAAGGATGACAAGGAGTCACTTACAATTAGCGTGTCAACTTTGGATTCATATACGCGCTCGAGTGCAATGATTATGGCAACCAATTCTGTTTGAAGAGTGGAGGCCTAGTTACTTAGACGCGCTCCACACTCATGGGAGAAGGAACCATCTCTCCATGTCACAACAACTGCAGTTCCAGCTGTATCATGGGACTGTTGCAAGGAGCCATCAGTGTAAATAATTTGGGAATGGGAGCACTCACTGACTAAAGCATCAATTTGGCTTAAGGCATTGAACTTTGCTTCTTGTCGAAGCAAGGCTTGTTCTTTTATCAGCTTCTTGGGTGGAAAAGAGGGGATCCCGTAATTTGGAAAGGTGTAATCTTCCATGGGACAGGAAAGTGTCATTGTTGTCAATCTTGGTAGAGCTGATGAATATAATACATTCTGAGAACAGTGACGGTTTTTGCAATTCATTTGGAGGAATGCTGCCCTTCAAGAAAGAAGGCTTGGAGGGCTTCAGTGCAGGGGTTAGGGTGGGTTAGCCTAAGCATCTTGATACCAATTAAAGCATTAATTTCAGTGATACGATCACTTACATATGAAATATCCAGTTCCTTCCTTGTGTTTAGTGATATAGTTGTACGGGGGCATCCGATGATAATCCTCATGGCTTCGTTTTGCATCTTTTCCAACCCTCCAAGCATTTTCTCAGACACTAGTGCAAGCATAGGTGCAGCATAATCGATTGGAGATCTAACATATGAGAGATACACCATTTTGCCAATTCTCACATTTGTGCCATACCTTGGATGGTAGCCTGCCACAGCCTTGAGAGCACAGAGCCTCTCTCTACGTTGGCGACCCAGTCTGGCTACCACACTGCTGTACAGTGGGACCTCAAGACCAAGGAATTTGTATCTGGTTACATAGTCGAGTAGAGAGCCATCTTGCAGCTGCATCTTGCGAACAGACCCACCCCGTCTGCGTGGGCGTCGGTTCAGGATCTTTCTTTTTTCTACTGAGACAGTGTAGGCTTAGGCTGCGTAGGGAATGAACGTTTGTGGGGTCCTCCCCTGCGCTTGCGCTCGTTGTCGGTGGTGTAATTGGACTTGCTGCATTTACGAAGCTTAATAGCCAATATGGGACACACACACACAGCAGGTGGTCTGAAACTTGGTTATCACCTGCACTAGTAAATTAAAAGTGACATTTGTAGCCTTGTTGCTGGCCTGCGAAGGGACGCCTCTCCTCCTCACACACTTATTGGGCCTAAACCAAACATGTCAGGTACTCGAAGATAGCTCTTGCGCCATACAACCGCTGAGCCGTGATTACCTTTTTCTTTGATGGGAGACGCTAGTGACCATGAAACAATGCAGCCTCTTTTCAGTGTAGATACTTTGAGTGATGCCTTAACTCTCCCACTTCTACATTAGTTGATGTGAAGTAGTGCTCTGACGATTGAGGGTGGTTAGAAACATTAATTACTAAAACTTTGTGGATTAACAAAGGAGCTGTTGGATTATTGGGCATTGGTGTGGCATCAACTATAGCTTTGTTAGGCCTAGCTCCTCGCCCAGCCAGGAAAGGAGGATATGGTGCCAGGAACGCCTTCATGATCAACATGCTTATTGCATGTCTCTCCGCCAGCTCTCAAGTACTACGGTTTGTTGACTGTGTATTTCAATTCTGTTGTGAGTATTGAGCAGACTCCAGGTATTTATGCGTATGTCTCTAACTTCAAGTTTAGTTCGCCGATCTGCAAGTACGCTCTGACCTTGAAAATAGTGGAGCCTCATATATGCAGGCTGACCGATTTATTTCTGCTGATCTTGTTTGATGGTTGGCGGCCCCTTCCACCCTGTGAATAGGCCATCTACTGGTGTGCTGCTTTGTGGTTCACTGTGGAGCGAGTGTACCGTAATACCCTGCATATAGATGTTGTGTCTTTAACGTCATGGCAACTGTCCTAGGCGAGATGCCGGGCAGCACATCACCGTTGCCAGATAGTGACTTTGGGGATCATCGTATGCTCAATTGTTCTCTAATGATGGCACGATCTCCTCAGTGATGACCCACGACACATCAGAGGGCGGTGCATATGATAAAGGTTACAAGGTGCAAATGAGTAAAAGTCAGCGCCGTAAGCATTCGAGAACGACACGATCTAGCCAACCCAATTCGGCTGCTGCCAAACATTTACGGCTACACTTTTCTCTGGGAACCACAGTAGAGGGAAAAGTGCAGTGGTTGTGAAGCCTCTGCGACATATAATGACATGGTCATTAAGTTACCTAGAGATGAAAGTGAATATGCCTTCGTTACAAACGACAGTGCTTTTGTAAATGTGTTGCTAAACACAGAGTATGCAGGCATTAAGATGAAAAATGCAGTACCAAGGTGTCCAAAAGTAACCATTGTCATATTCAATGTTAATAAACTCATTAAGCCGGTATATCTCTGTGATGAAAATGTTGTAAACCCTTAACGTCCGAGAAATGGCCTCATAACTTCCACATGGAAAGGTGCCACGCCTATACCGAACAGAATTTACTCTAGAGCAGCTTTAGGTCGGCACTATAACATTGCCCTCTACAACCCTCCCCCTCGTGGGTGTTATGAGTGTCACCGATTGGGGGCGCCACGTGGCCAGGTACTGAACAAGCAAAAACTATTTTTGTGCCGTGTGTGGTGAACCTCATAAATCTGAGGTGTGTTTTAAACTCATAAATGAACTGCACCCAGTAAGTGAAAAATGCATAAACTGTGGCAGGAGTGGTGCTCAAGAATGGCACCTTGACTATGGCACGAGTGGTGTTCAAGCCTGACACCTTGACTGTGGCAGGAGTGGTGTTCAAGCCTGGCACCTTGACTGTGGCAGGAGTGGTGTTCAAGCCTGGCACCTTGACTGTGGCAGGGGCGGTGGTCAAGCATAGCACCTTGACTCTGCCAGGAGCAGTGTTCAAGCCTGTCACCTTGACTGTGGCAGGAGAGGTGTTCAAGCCTGGCAACTTGACTGGCCGTAGCAGTGTTCAAGCATGGCACCTGGACTGTGGCAGGAGCAGTGTTCAAGCCTGGCACCTTGACTGTGGCAGGAGAGGTGTTCAAGCCTGGCAACTTGACTGTGGCCGTAGCAGTGTTCAAGCATGGCACCTGGACTGTGGCAGGAGCAGTGTTCAAGCCTGGCACCTTGACTGTGGCAGGAACAGTGTTCAAGCCTGGCACCTTGACTGTGGCAGGAGTGGTGTTCAAGCCTGGCACCTTGACTGTGACAGGAGAGGTGTTCAAGCCTGGCACCTTGACTGTGGCAGGAGCGGTGTTCAAGCCTGGCACCTTGACTGTGGCAGGAGCGGTGTTCAAGCCTGGCACCTTGACTTTGGCAGGAGTAGTGTTCAAGCCTGGCACCTTGACTGTGGCAGGAGTGGTGTTCAAGCATGGCATCTTGACTGTTGCAGGAGCGGTGTTCAAGCCTGGCACCTTGACTGTGGCAGGAGTGGTGTTCAAGCATGGCACCTTGACTGTGGCAGGAGCGGTGTTCAAGCATGGCACCTTGACTGTGGCAGGAGAGGTGTTAAAGACTGGCAACTTGACTGTGGCAGGAGCAGTGTTCAAGCCTGGCACCTTCACTGTGGCAAGAGTGGTGTTCAAGCCTGGCACATTGACTGTGGCAGGAGCGGTGTTCAAGCCTGGCACCTTGACTGTGGCAGGAGCGGTGTTCAAGCCTGGCACCTTGACTGTGGCAGGAGCGGTGTTCAAGCCTGGCACCTTGACTGTGGCAGGAGCGGTGTTCAAGCCTGGCACATTGACTGTGGCAGGAGCGGTGTTCAAGCCTGGCACCTTGACTGTGGCAGGAGCGGTGTTCAAGCCTGGCACCTTGACTGTGGCAGGAGTGGTGTTCAAGCATGGCACCTTGACTGTTGCAGGAGCGGTGTTCAAGCCTTGCACCTTGACTGTGGCAGGAGCGGTGTTCAAGCCTTGCACCTTGACTGTGGCAGGAGCGGTGTTCAAGCCTGGCACCTTGACTGTGGCAGGAGTGGTGTTCAAGCCTGGCACCTTGACTGTGGCAGGAGCAGGGTTCAAGCCTGGTACCTTGACTGTGGCAGGAGCAGTGTTCAAGCCTGGCACCTTGACTGTGGCAGGAGTGGTGTTCAAGCCTGGCACCTTGACTGTGGCAGGAGCAGGGTTCAAGCCTGGTACCTTGACTGTGGCAGGAGCAGTGTTCAAGCCTGGCACCTTGACTACCTGGTTGATACCAGGTTGATGGGGTTCTGGGAGTTGTTCTACTCCCCAAGCCCGGCCCGAGGCCAGGCTCGACTTGTGAGAGTCTGGTCCACCAGGCTGTTGGTTGGAGCGGCCCGCAGGGCCACGTACCCACCACATCCCGGTTGATCCGGAACTTCTCTTAGAAAATCGTCCAGTTTTCTCTTGAAGATGTCCACGGTTGTTCCGGCAATATTTCTTATGCTAGCTGGGAGGACGTTGAACAACCGCGGACCCCTGATGTTTATACAGTGCTCTCTGATTGTGTCTATGGCACCTCTGCTCTTCACTGGTTCAATCTTGCATTTTCTTCCATATCGTTCACTCCAGTACGTTGTTATTTTACTGTTTAGATTTGGGACCTGACCCTCCAGAATTTTCCATGTGTATATTATTTGTTATCTCTCTCGTCTCCTTTCTAGAGAGTACATTTGGAGAGCTTTGAGACGATCCCAATAATTTAGGTGTTTTATCTCGTTTATGCGTGCCGTATATGCTCTCTGTATTCCCTCTATTTCAGCAATCTCTCCTGCTCTGAAGGGGGAAGTGAGTACTGAGCAGTACTCGAGACGGGACAACACAAGTGACTTGAAGAGTACAACCATTGTGATGGGTTCCCTGGATTTGAAAGTTCTCGTAATCCATCCGATCATTTTTCTGGCTGACGCGATATTTGCTTGGTTATGCTCCCTAAACGTTAGATCGTCGGACATCATTATTCCCAAATCCTTGACATGCTGTTTTTCTACTATGGGAAGATTCGATTGTGTTTTGTACCCTGTATTATGTTTCAGATCCTCATTTTTGCCGTACCTGAGTACCTGAAATTTATCACTGTTAAACATCATGTTATTTTCTGCTGCCCAATCAAAAACTTTGTTGACATCTGCTTGTAGTTTTTCAATGTCTTCAGCAGAGGTAATTTTCATGCTGATTTTTGTGTCATCTGCAAAGGACGACACGAAGCTGTGGCGTGTATTTTTGTCTATATCAGATATGAGAATAAGGAACAGTAGCGGTGCAAGGACTGTACCTTGAGGTACAGAGCTTTTAACATCGCTTGGACTCGATTTTATCTGATTGACTGTTACTCTTTGTGTTCTGTTCGACAGGAAATTGAGTATCCAGCGTCCTACTTTTCCAGTTATTCCCATTGACCTCATTTTGTGAGCTATCACCCCATGGTCACATTTGTCGAACGCCTTTGCAAAGTCTGTGTATACAACATCTGCATTTTGCTTTTCTTCTAGGGCTTCTGAGATTTTGTCATAGTGGTTGAGTAACTGTGACAGACAGGATCTTTCCGCTCTAAATCCATGTTGTCCTGGATTGTGCAATTCATTGTTTTCCATAAAACTAGAAATTTGATTCCTAATCACTCTATCAAACACTTTTATTATGTGTGATGTTAGTGCACCTGGCCTATAATTTTTTGCCAAGGCTTTACTCCCCCCCTTGTGCAACGGAGCTATATCTGCAGATTTAAGTGCTGCTGGTATCTCCCCTGTATCCAGGCTCTTTCTCCATATTACGCTGAGTGCTCTCGCTACTGGTACTTTACATTTCTTTATGAATATTGAATTCCATGAGTCCGGCCAAGGAGCTGAGTGCATAGGCATATTATCAATTTCTCTTTCAAAGTCTTCCGAGTTTGTTGTAATATCCGTTATATTATCTGCAGCTTTAATGTCATTCATAAAGAAGCTGTCTGGGTCATCAACTTTTATGTTGTTTATTGGTGTGCTAAACATAGCCTCATACTGGCTTCTTAGAATTTCACTAATCTCTTTGTTGTCCTCTGTGTACGTACCTTCATTTGTAATTAACGGTCAAATACTGGTCGAGGTTTTGGATTTGGATTTTGCGTATGTGAAAAAATATTTCGGATTTTTCCTTATCTCTTGTATAGCTTTCTGTTCCAATTCCATTTCCTCAGACTCATATGATTGCTTCAACGTTTGTTCTATTTCATCAATCTCCCTGCTTAGGCTTGTTTTCCTTGCTTGTGATAGTTGTGTCTGCCGAAGCATTTCCGTTATTTTTTTTCTTCTCCTGTACAGTCGTCTGCGTTCTCTTTCTAGAGTGGTCCTCTTTCTGCCCCTCCTCACAGGTACGTGCTTCAAGCAGACCTTGTAAGCTTCAGCTGTCAGTTGAGCTATTCCCTGTGTGGGAGTTTTGTCGCTTAAGACCGTCTCCCATTGAATGGTTGCAAGGTCTACATTTATTTTTTCCCAGTCAATCCTCTTATTGTTGAAATTGAATTGATTGAATATTCCTTCTCGCTTGTTGGGTCTCTTAGACCTACTACCGTTATTTATGCTAGTTTGCACTTCAATGAGCTTATGGTCTGAGTATGAAGTATCTGAGATTGTGATGTCCCTGATTAGTTCATCATTGTTTGTGAATAACAAGTCTAGTGTGTTTTCGTTCCTAGTTGGTTCTGTAATCTGTTGATTGAGCGAGAATTTGTCACAGAATCTCAAAAGTTCTCTGACCTGTGGTTGGTTATTTCCCGGGTCATTCCCTGCTATGATATTTGTGTTTGCCATTCTCCATCTTAGACTCGGTAAATTTCAATCTCCAAGGAAGATAATATCTGGAGCTGGGTTTGCTAGGTTGTCAAGTATGTTCTCTATTTTGTGCATCTGCTCTGTGAATTCCTCAATCGTTGTATCTGGCGGTTTATATATTAGAATAATAATTAGGTTTAGTTTCTCTACCTTCATTCCAAGTACCTCTACCACCTCATTAGTTGAGTTTAGTAGTTCTGTGCATACCAGGTCTTCTTTAATATACAGACCTACTCCTCCATTTGACCTAGTTTTTCTATCACATCTATATAGATTATAATTTGGAATGCAGATTTCACCATCCATGTAATCTTTTGTATGAGTTTCCGTGAATGCCCCAAATATTGAGTTTGACTCTAATAGGAGGCCATTTATGAACTTAACTTTATTTCTTGACTTTGGCTTTAAACCTTGAATGTTTGCAAATATGAATGATTGTCCATATTGTGTGTCACTTCTGGAAGGTTTTGGTAGTTCTCACTCCTCTCTACCCTGACCCAGGGTGTGTTGTTGTGGCAATGGTTTGTCCAGTTTTGGTAGTGGTACTGGGGAGTGTGGTAGTCTCTGTGTAGTTGGGGGGTGTAGTATGTGTGGGCTTGATGACGAACTGTAGTCCAGTCTTGGGCATTTCCCCTTCTCCATCCGTACTCCTGCCACGTTTCTGCCTGTCTGTTTCTCCCTTTGTTTGTACCTGCCTCTAAAAAATTTTCAGGGCTATTATATTGGACTTCTTCTCTTATATAGCGCTGTGTACCTCTGACGTGGAAATCGGGGCAATGAAGATCGCAGCATTTCCTCTCATTGACTGAGAGTGTGCATAGCTTAGGGTGAAAATATCTACACTCTGTATCAAAACGACATCTGCCTTTCCCTAACCAGTTTCGGCATTTCCGTGGGTGCATGAATGAGCATTCCGTGCCTCTGGGCCCATATCTACACTGTCCTTTTGCATAATACCAGCAAATATTTTCATTTGTGATTGTATTATTCTTGTTTGTACCCGTGAACGACTTGGCTACCTCTGTGTTTTTTGTTCCAACTTTCTCGTTTCTGCATTCATTCTCGGTATTGCCCTATCTTTCTCCTTGTTGCTTTCGTCTTTCTCATTTGTGTTCTCATTCGTTTCATTTTTTCTCTCCTTATTCATATCACCAGTGTGCTCTACAATATTGCCTTCATTTTTGTGTACCTCGACACTATACCCTTCTACATTGCTACTTTGACTCTCTAAATTCTCAGTCCCTGGGTTGTGCTCAGAGTTCGTTGCTGTCTTTATATACTCTGCATATATTTCTGGTAGTTTTTGTGTGAATTGTAGCCTGTGTACTTCAGGAATGTTATTCATTAGTTTGGTAATGTTTTCCCACATCTGTCTGTCACTTTGACAGATCCAGTAGTTACCTTCCCGGTTTGCATATTGTGTAGGTAATCCTGTACAACTTAGGTGAAATCTTATGTTACAAATGTTACATACAATGCCTACAACACTCTTCCGAAGTGACTTAAGGCAGCCTCCACGCACCTCCATGTTGGGTTTGTGATGTTATAATATTATATGCATATATTTAAGTATTATATGTATGTATATATAATATGTATACAGTATATTTATAATATTACATATGTTTATTTGTTCAAGTTTATGTGGGGGTACTTATCGCCTTGTGGAGAAAATATGGTCGTCTTGGGACCGTCCAGTTGACCGTTGTTTGTCCCAGGTCGGGGGCAGGATGGCCAACCAGGATGTCACTGGTTGCCAGTTACTTGATTTATACACTGATTATGTGCCTGTAATATCCTAAGGGATTTTCTGCTTTCTTCCGGCTTGTAATGTTATTCACTTACTATATTACTAGTGCCTAGCTCCACTTTCCCGTATTACAGTATATATTGCCAGTATTTTATCACTGAGGGAGTATACTGTTATTGCGGGACGTCCTCTACACTGAGTAGGCCTCGTGGCTGTGGTGTAAACAGCCTAGTGTGATGCCTCCTCCACAACTTTACATTTATACTTTTTCTTTGTACAACTCTCTAACACTATCCACTAATTTATATGTCATTACAGGAGCGGTGTTCAAGCCTGGCACCTTGACTGTGGCAGGAGTGGTGTTCAAGCCTGGCACCTTGATTGTGGCAGGAGTGGTGTTCAAGCCTGGCACCTTGACTGTGGCAGGAGTGGTGTTCAAGCCTGGCACCTTGACCGTGACAGGAGCGGTGTTCAAGCGTGGCACCTTGACTGTGGCTGTTATAAATAACTGTGTGTTGGGCTTCTATGGGGGACTGGTACTATTAAGGGGTAAGGGTAGTTAGAAGACAGAGTATCAAATATGGGAGAGCTAAAAGGCCCGGCCCCCAAAATAAACTATCCACAGTAGTAATAACTTGCTACTAGACCATATATGTTAGTCTAAGGGTTGATCAATGCGCTCCCACATAGGAAGAAGGGATACTCTGTAATTCATGTACTTATTTATTAACCCCTTAACAACCCCCCCATATACACTCACACCAATAACAATAATAATAATAACTTTACCACACTATCTTACGTTAAAAGCCTTGGTCCACTTAGACAGGATACAAGGTTACACTAATAACAAGCTAGGGTAAAGTACTACTGGATAAGCACTGAAGCTGGATGCAGCTTAGGGTAGGGAAACCACGTGGGACCCTAATACAAAACACAACACTTAGGGGTACCCAAAACACTGGCAAATACTATCCCCAGGTCTCACCAATCGTTACTACCAGAGTAGGTACACTTAATAATGCCCCGTACTTAACTTAAGGGTACAGGAACTTCAGGTAAGGGAAATAAGTAAGAGGAGAAGGGAGAAGAGTAGGGGTGCAGCCACAGAGTAGGTCTCGTCCGCACGAACGCCAGCCAGAGAAGAGGCAGCTCCTAGCGACCAGCTAGCCTCCCTCATGTCGTGGTGCCGGAAGGAGCCTAATTGATCGTGCAGCTAAGCACATTAAAGATCTTCCCCTATGCAACGTATTGTTACTTTATGAATGATTAGAAAGTATTAGTAAGCAAAGTTGGTGCCTATGTTATTATTTAATAATCAACCCCCAGCTCAGTCTTTAAATGCTCTTTGAGAAACAATAATAGTCTTACGTCTGGCAGGGAAGATACAAACAATTGCCGCTCGTGATGCCTCAACTGTACTACCAGAAAGTTTAATAGCTCAATTTTGACCTCTGGTTTCCACTGGAGAACCCAGGGTCGTAACACTCCTCCCCCCTTCAGAGAAAAAAAAATGTGACTACTAGAATAGTAGTCATATTTTTTTGTAAGAGTATACAGAGAATAAAAAGAAAAAACATATGACAAAAACAAAAAATCAATCAAAAACAATTTCTCTGCAAAAAAAATACAAAGGAGTTCTCTGAAAGAAAAAAAAAACATACACAAAAAAATAAAAGAACAGGGAAGTAAATAAATTGGACACGGAATATTTAATGTCACAGGAGAACCTAAAAAAAAATTAACTAAAGCATGACAGTTGGTAAATGGCTTTCTGTGGCTCAGATGAATGTTATTCAGGCAACCGGGACAGAGCGTCGGCTATCACGTTGAGTCTGCCCGGTAGGTGAGTAATGGAAAGATTGAAGTCCTGTAGCTACAACGCCCACCTTTGGATGCGTTTATTCTTACCCTTCATCTGAGTCAGGAAGACTAGTGGGTTATGGTCCGTGTACACTTCCACTATATTACCTGTGAGGTAAACTTCGAACTTTTTACATGTTAACACTAGCGCGAACGCCTCTTTTTCTACCACTGAATAATTGTGTTGCGCCTTGTCGAATTTCACAGAGTAATAATATACTGGGTGTTCCACCTGATCATCCCCAGTTTGCAACAACACTGCAGCAGCACCCGAGTCAGACGCGTCAACATGAATTTTAAACGGTCGGTCGAACCTTGGACTAGCAAGCACTGGGGCGGAAGCTAAGATCAATTTCAAATTTTTAAATGCCTCTGCACAGTCTGATGACCACTTAAATTTAACGGCTTTCCGCAACAAGTCTGTGAGAGGAGTGGCAACACTGGAAAAGTTCTGACAAAAACGTCGATAGTACGCACACATACCGATAAATCTTTGAACGTCCTTTTTAGACTTTAGTACTGGATACTCCAGAATGGCACTGATTTTATCTTGCCGAGATAACACTTTTCCTTGGCCCACTTCATAACCGAGGTACGTCACTGTGCCTTGGCCAAAATGACACTTTCTAGCATTTAAGGTAAGATTTGCCCTTTTCAAGATTGCAAACAACTGGCGTAACCTAGCTATGTGGTCAGCCCAATTACTGTCAAAGAGCACGATATCATCTAAATACGCCCGACAATTTGGCACCTTAGCGAGCAGAGAGTTCATGAGTCTCTGGAACGTGGCAGGGGCATTACGCAAGCCGAACGGTAACACTTGATACTCAAAAACACCCTCGGGTGTCACAAACGCCGTTAGCTGTTTAGCACGTTCAGTGAGTGGGATTTGATAATACCCCCTCGAGAGGTCGAATTTCGAAACGTACTTGGCATTTCCCAACTCGTCGATGCAGTCCTCGAGGAGGGGCAGCGGATAGGCATCCACAATGGTCACCTTGTTGAGCTGCCGATAGTCGGTGCATAATCGCCAGGAGCCGTCTGGTTTGGGGACCAAAAGGCAGGGCGAGCACCAAGAGCCCTGGCTCGGCCGGATGAGGCCGTGCTGGAGCAAGAAGTCGACCTCCTTCCGTACGATGGCCTTCTTTTCTGGACTCATCCGATAGGGTTGAAGGCGAATGGGAGTGTAGTCCGTCAACTCGACATCATGGCAAATGGCATCAGTCTGGGTCGGGACCTCCCCGAACAGACTGGAGAATTCATCAACCAACGACTGCACCTCTTCACGTTGGGCCATCTGCAAATGGGACAGTCCTTCCTCCACAGCATTCACAGAACTAGAATTATTGAAAATGAGATTAGTTGGGTCCCCAGAACAATCATCCCCTCTCTCACTGGAAATGGAAACATTGGTTAGTGCAATGGGCCTGGGGCCCTGGAACTTCTTCAGTCGATTTACATGTATGAGCATTACCTGGTTATGTTTGTCAGAGTGCCTCACTTTGTACATGAGGTCCCCAGTCTTCTCTGTCACAATGTAGGGGCCTTCGTACTTGTGGGACATAGTGTTCCCTAGTCGAGGCTTTAATACCAGGACAGGGTCGCCAGGCTGAAATACCCGTAACTTAGATTTAGCATCGTTACGTTCTTTCATCTTTTCTTGGGCCTTGCCAAGATACTTTAATGCAGCCGCCTTGCAGTCCTTGAGTCTCTGGTGGTGTTGCGCAAAGAAAGCCGAACCTTCGGTTAACGTTACGTTCCCTAACAGATTCTCCTGTAACATTTGCAAGGGTCCACGAACTTTATGGCCAAAGACTAACTCAAAAGGAGAACAGCCCAGTGAACTTTGTAATCCCTCTCTAGCCGCAAACAAAACATACGGTAAATTCTCATCCCAGAAGGTGTGGGAACTCTTGCACGATGTCTTCAACATCTGCTTCAGAGTTAGATGGAAACGTTCAATTACCCCCTGACTCTGTGGATGGTATGGGCTGGAAACCTTATGAGTTATTCCATGTTCCTTACAAAATTGCTCAAAAACATCAGACTTAAAATTAGTACCATTGTCAGTTTGCACGACCCGAGGCAGTCCAAAAGTGGAAAAAAATTGCAACATACGAGCAACAACAGTTTTTGCTCGGATGTTCCATACAGCAAAAGCCTCTGGGTAACGAGTAGTGATACACATCATTGTGATTAGGTAAATATTACCAGACTTAGTTCTAGGTAATGGTCCAACACAGTCCATTACCACATGAGAAAATGGTTCCTCTGGCATGACAATAGGCCTTAGAGGAGCTTTAGGTGGAGTCTGGTTTGGTTTCCCAACCAGTTGACAAACAATACACGCATTACAAAATTTTGCCACATCGCTTTTCAGCTTGGGCCAGAAAAAAAACTTTAAAATTTTGTGATACGTAATATTTATACCTTGATGTCCCCCCATAGGATCATCATGAACAGCTGCCAAAACTCTTTCTCTATAGCAGGTCGGCAACATAACCTGGTGGACTACCTCCCACTCATTTGACAAGGGAACACTCTGTGGTCTCCATTTTCTCATCAAACTCCGATCATTGTAGTAGTACCCAGTTGCTGCGTCTACAATTTCCTCCATAGAGACGGCTGTCTCATGACAATCTGCAAGAGTGGGGTCAGCTTTCTGTAACTCACTCAAGGAGGCATCTAGGCCTTGGTCAGATGCCATTGGCCGAGGCTCAACAGTGTTCTCCTCCACCTCCCCACTACTCTCGGTAGATGGCGGTGGCAGGCTCTCCACAATGTCCTCGGCCACGTCATCGAGTCGGGCCATGAATGTGTCCGCGAGGTCCACTTGGTTTTCACCACTCGGAAAGCTCCTCGTGACCTCGGGATTTACCACCTTGGCAAGCACAGGGCTGCCCTTACATTTAAGTCCCATAGACCTGGTCACCGCGCACGCAGGGTACACAACATTATCCTCTGCGGCGGGTGGATCCAGGCAAACCTTAGGGGTAGGCAACATAATAGGCAGTCTGGAGTCCCCTACCTTATCCCCTGCTAAATCATTACCAACTATTACATCAACAATAGGGAAAGGTAGGTATGAAGTGACTCCGACTGTACAAACACCCTTGTGGAAATCAGATTCCAGGGTAACCTTATGGAGGGGTACTGCTCGAGTATCACTAGTGACACCCTCGACCAGTACCACCTCTCCAGTGTCGAGAGTGTTGGCACCTTGCAATGCACTCTCTAAAATTAAAGTCTGGATGGCACCGGTGTCTCGGAAGATCACCACGTCCTTCCAGGAAGAACCCTCAGACAAAAGTAGTCTCCCTTTCGATAAGAATGGGGTAAGCAAGTCCAACCACTGTGGGTTGGAGGTCTTACTCCCTAACCCTCCGAAGGCCTCAAGCCCTGTGTCACAACTAGAGCATTGGGTCTTTTTTCCGGGTACAGTTGCCAACAACGGCTAATATTGTGGTTTGAACGATTACAGTGACCACAAAAACGTCGGGGAGAAGAGACATTACTAACAGAATTACCCTTCGGTTCACCCTTAGGTGCTGTGGGGCTAGACACTTTAACAGGGTTAGTTATGTCTGAAACAGAAGGTGCATTAGGTAAAGGGTTAGAATGAGCTGGTCTGGACTGACTGTGGGTATAAGTTTTGCTACTCTGTGGGGTATAATTATTTTTATTGGGCCTTTTGCCCGCCAATTGGTAGTTTTCTGCCAACTTGGCCAAATCCCCTATTTTAGAATTTAACTCTATCCTTCCTTTAATGTACTGTGAAACATTCTCTGGCATAATATCTATAAAATGCTCCATTAAAATTAAGTTCCTGAGAGCCTCGTATGTTTTGGCTTTTGCCGAGCGAATCCATCTATCAAACAATCGAATTTCATCATTCACAAATTCAGTGAGCGGTTGGTTGTGAGTAGGCCTAAGGTTGCGATAAACTTGGCGGTGAGCTTCAGGAGTAATTTCATATGCCCGCAAAATACATTCCCTGACTTTATCATATTCGAAACACTCGTCGTCAGGCATGTTTATAAAAATATCTTGTGCTTTACCCCTAAGTCTTCCCTGTAGGATTTTCACCCACTCTTCCTTTGGCCAGTTCATGGACCTGGCCAATCTCTGAAAATGGTTGAAAAACCTTTCAGGGTCTGACTCGGAAATTTCAGGCAAATTATGCTTTTTCTCAGAATGCCTGGGGTTTGAATCCCCGGCAGGTGGAGGTCCAGTGGCATTCGCTCTAATTCTAGCCTCCTCGGTTTTGAGTCTTTGCTCCTCTAATTTTATTTTTGCTAACTCTAGAGCTAATTCTCTATCCCTATGAGTTGCACTTTCTGCTTGGCTAGGCTGGCATAAAGGTGTATCACTTGCCAATAGTTCTTTATCAATACAATGTTGTAATATTTCATTCACCAAAGTCCACTTTTTATCTGCGACATTTAATTCTAGGTCAAATTCCTTGCCTAACAATACTAAATTAGACTTGGTAAGTTTCTTTATCTCTACTGCTGAAGGCTCACCTGCCAGTTTCTGCATTTCAGATGACATCACTAATAATTTTAGCTCCCAGCCAAAGAAAAAATTAAAAAATAAAAATTGGAAAAAAAACAAAAATTTGCACGGCCCCTAACACAAGGCCACACTAACCTTAATCGTGAAGGGATCCAGCTGGGTGTCCAGTCAGTGCAAGAATGTCCTTTGCTAGATGAGCCGGACCCTAGGCTAGCACACAACCGTTCTGCGGAAAACAAAAAATTTTAATTTTGGCACTCAAGAATCTAATTTTTTACACTTATAATGTTCATCCCGGACAAGCCCCCACTTGTTATAAATAATTGTGTGTTGGGCTTCCATGGGGGACTGGTACTATTAAGGGATAAGGGTAGTTAGATGTATCAAATATGGGAGAGCTAAAAGGCCCGGCCCCCAAAATAAACTATCCACAGTAGTAATAACTTGCTACTAGACCATATATGTTAGTCTAAGGGTTGATCAATGCGCTCCCACATAGGAAGAAGGGATACTCTGTAATTCATGTACTTATTTATTAACCCCTTAACAACCCCCCCATATACACTCACACCAATAACAATAATAATAATAACTTTACCACACTATCTTACGTTAAAAGCCTTGGTCCACTTAGGCAGGATACAAGGTTCACACTAATAACAAGCTAGGGTAAAGTACTATTGGATAAGCACTGAAGCTGGATGCAGCTTAGGGTAGGGAAACCACGTGGGACCCTAATACAAAACACAACACTTAGGGGTACCCAAAACACTGGCAAATACTACCCCCAGGTCTCACCAATCGTTACTACCAGAGTAGGTACACTTAATAATGCCCCGTACTTAACTTAAGAGTACAGGAACTTCAGGTAAGGGAAATAAGTAAGAGGAGAAGGGAGAAGAGTAGGGGTGCAGCCACAGAGTAGGTCTCGTCCGCACGAATGCCAGCCAGAGAAGAGGCAGCTCCTAGCGACCAGCTAGCCTCCCTCATGTCGTGGTGCCGGAAGGAGCCTAATTGATCGTGCAGCTAAGCACATTAAAGATCTTCCCCTATGCAACGTATTGTTACTTTATGAATGATTAGAAAGTATTAGTAAGCAAAGTTGGTGCCTATGTTATTATTTAATAATCAACCCCCAGCTCAGTCTTTAAATGCTCTTTGAGAAACAATAATAGTCTTACGTCTGGCAGGGAAGATACAAACAATTGCCGCTCGTGATGCCTCAACTGTACTACCAGAAAGTTTAATAGCTCAATTTTGACCTCTGGTTTCCACTGGAGAACCCAGGGTCGTAACACTGGCAGAAGCGGTGTTCAAGCCTTGCACCTTGACTGTGACAGGAGCGGTGTTCAAGCCTGGCACCTTGATTGTGGCAGGAGTGGTGTTCAAGCCTGGCACCTTGACTGTGGCAGGAGTGGTGTTCAAGCCTGGCACCTTGACTGTCGCAGGAGTGGTGTTCAAGCATGGCACCTTGACTGTGGCAGGAGCGGTGTTCAAGCCTGGCACCTTGACTGTGGCAGGAGCGGTGTTCAAGCCTGGCACCTTGACTGTGGCAGGAGTGGTGTTCAAGCCTGGCACCTTGACTGTGGCAGGAGTGGTGTTCAAGCATGGCACCTTGACTGTGGCAGGAGCGGTGTTCAAGCCTGGCACCTTGACTGTGGCAGGAGCGGTGTTCAAGCCTGGCACCTTGACTGTGGCAGGAGTGGTGTTCAAGCCTGGCACCTTGACTGTCGCAGGAGTCTTGTTCAAGCATGGCACTTTGACTGTGGCAGGAGTGGTGTTCAAGCCTGGCACCTTGACTGTAGCAGGAGTGGTGTTCAAGCCTGGCACCTTGACTGTGGCCAGAGCGGTCTTCAAGCATGGCACCTTGACTGTGGCAGGAGAGGTGTTCAAGCCTGGCACCTTGACTGTGGCCGGAGCAGTGTTCAAGCATGGTACCTTGACTGTGGCAGGAGCAGTGTTCAAGCCTGGCACCTTGACTGTGGCAGGAGCAGTGTTCAAGCCTGGCACCTTCACTGTGGCAAGAGTGGTGTTCAAGCCTGGCACATTGACTGTGGCAGGAGCGGTGTTCAAGCCTGGCACTTTGACTGTGGCAGGAGCGGTGCTCAAGCCTTGCACCTTGACTGTGGCAGGAGCGGTGTTCAAGCCTGGCACCTTGACTGTGGCAGGAGCGGTGTTCAAGCCTTGCACCTTGACTGTGGCAGGAGCGGTGTTCAAGCCTTGCACCTTGACTGTGGCAGGAGCGGTGTTCAAGCCTGGCACCTTGACTGTGGAAGGAGCGGTGTTCAAGCCTGGCACTTTGACTGTGGCAGGAGCGGTGTTCAAGCCTGGCACTTTGACTGTGGCAGGAGCGGTGTTCAAGCCTGGCACTTTGACTGTGGCAGGAGTGGTGTTCAAGCCTGGCACTTTGACTGTGGCAGGAGCGGTGTTCAAGCCTGGCACCCTGGCATAGGAGCCTCGTAGCCTGGTGGATAGCACGCAGGACTCGTAATTCTGTGGCGCGGGTTCGATTCCCGCACGAGGCAGAAACAAATGGGCAAAGTTTCTTTCACCCTGAATGCCCCTGTTACCTAGCAGTAAATAGGTACCTGGGAGTTAGTCAGCTGTTACGGGCTGCTTCCTGGGGGTGGAGGCCTGGTCGAGGACCGGGCCGCGGGGACACTAAAAAGCCCCGAAATCATCTCAAGATAACCTTGACTGTGGCAGGAGTGGTGTTCAAGCATGGCACCTAGACTTTTGCAGGAGCGGTGTTCAAGCCTTGCACCTTGACTGTGGCAGGAGCGGTGTTCAATCCTGGCACCTTGACTGTGGCAGGAGTGGTGTTCAAGCATGGCACCTTGACTGTGGCAGGAGTGGTGTTCAAGCATGGCACCTTGACTGTGGCAGGAGCGGTGTTCAAGCACGGCACCTTGACTGTGGCAGGAGCGGTGTTCAAGCCTAGCACATTGACTGTGGCAGGAGTGGTGTTCAAGCCTGGCACCTTGACTGTGGCAGGAGCGGTGTTCAAGCCTGGCACCTTGACTGTGGCAGGAGTGATGTTCAAGCACGGCACCTTGACTGTGGCAGGAGCGGTGGTCAAGCATAGCACCTTGACTCTGGCAGGGGCAGTGTTCAAGCCTGGCACCTTGACTGTGGCAGGAGTGGTGTTCAAGCACGGCACCTTGACTGTGGCAGGAGCGGTGTTCAAGCCAGACACCTTGACTGTGGCAGGAGCAGTGTTCAAGCCTGGCACCTTGACTGTGGCAGGAGAGGTGTTCAAGCCTGGCACTATGACTGTGGCCGAAGCGGTGTTCAAGCCTGGCACCTTGACTGTGGCAGGAGTGGTGTTCAAGCATGGCACCTTGACTGTGGCAGGAGCGGTGTTCAAGCATGGCACCTTGACTGTGGCAGGAGCGGTGTTCAAGTATGGCACCTTGACTGTGGCAGGAGTGGTGTTCAAGCCTGGCACCTTGACTGTGGCAGGAGTGGTGTTCAAGCACGGCACCTTGACTGTGGCAGGAGTGGTGTTCAAGCCTGGCACCTTGACTGTGGCAGGAGCGGTGTTCTAGCATGGTACCTTGACTGTGGCAGGAGCAGTGTTCAAGCCTGGCACCTTGCCTGTGGCAGGAGCGGTGTTCAATCCTGGCACCTTGACTGTGGCAGGAGTGGTGTTCAAGCATGGCACCTTGACTGTGGCAGGAGTGGTGTTCAAGCATGGCACCTTGACTGTGGCAGGAGTGGTGTTCAAGCACGGCACCTTGACTGTGGCAGGAGCGGTGGTCAAGCATAGCACCTTGACTCTGGCAGGGGCAGTGTTCAAGCCTGGCACCTTGACTGTGGCAGGAGTGGTGTTCAAGCACGGCACCTTGACTGTGGCAGGAGCGGTGTTCAAGCCAGGCACCTTGACTGTGGCAGGAGCAGTGTTCAAGCCTGGCACCTTGACTGTGGCAGGAGAGGTGTTCAAGCCTGGCACTATGACTGTGGCCGAAGCGGTGTTCAAGCCTGGCACCTTGACTGTGGCAGGAGTGGTGTTCAAGCATGGCACCTTGACTGTGGCAGGAGCGGTGTTCAAGCATGGCACCTTGACTGTGGCAGGAGCGGTGTTCAAGTATGGCACCTTGACTGTGGCAGGAGTGGTGTTCAAGCCTGGCACCTTGACTGTGGCAGGAGTGGTGTTCAAGCACGGCACCTTGACTGTGGCAGGAGTGGTGTTCAAGCCTGGCACCTTGACTGTGGCAGGAGCGGTGTTCTAGCATGGTACCTTGACTGTGGCAGGAGCAGTGTTCAAGCCTGGCACCTTGCCTGTGGCAGGAGTGGTGTTCAAGCCTGGCACCTTGACTGTGGCAGGAGTGGTGTTCAAGCCTGGCACCTTGACTGTGGCAGGAGAGGTGTTCAAGCCTGGCACCTTGACTGTGGCAGGAGCGGTGTTCAAGCCTGGCACCTTGAATGTGGCAGGAACAGTGTTCAAGCATGGCACCTTGACTGTGGCAGGAGCGGTGTTCAAGCCTGGCACCCCTTGACTGTGGCAGGAGTGGTGTTCAAGCCTGGCACCTTCATTGTGGCAGGAGAGGTGTTCAAGCTTGGCACCTTGACTGTATCAGGAGAGGTGTTCAAGCCTGGCACCTTGACTGTGGCCGGAGCAGTGTTCAAGCATGGTACCTTGACTGTGGCAGGAGCGGTGTTCAAGCCTGGCACCTTCACTGTGGCAGGAGCAGTGTTCAAGCCTGGCACCTTGACTGTGGCAGGAGAGGTGTTCAAGCCTGGCACCTTGACTGTGGTAGGAGCAGTGTTCAAGCCTGGCACCTTCACTGTGGCAAAGAGTGGTGTTCAAGCCTGGCACATTGACTGTGGCAGGAGCGGTGTTCAAGCCTGGCACTTTGACTGTGGCAGGAGCGGTGTTCAAGCCTTGCACCTTGACTGTGGCAGGAGCGGTGTTCAAGCCTGGCACCTTGACTGTGGCAGGAGTGGTGTTCAAGCCTGGCACCCTGGCATAGGAGCCTCGTAGCCTGGTGGATAGCGCGCAGGACTCGTAATTCTGTGGCGCGGGTTCGATTCCCGCACGAGGCAGAAACAAATGGGCAAAGTTTCTTTCACCCTGAATGCCCCTGTTACCTAGCAGTAAATAGGTACCTGGGAGTTAGTCAGCTGTCACGGGCTGCTTCCTGGGGGTGGAGGCCTGGTCGAGGACCGGGCCTCGGGGACACTAAAAAGCCCCGAAATCATCTCAAGATAACCTCAAGATAACCTTGACTGTGGCAGGAGTGGTGTTCAAGCATGGCACCTTGACTGTTGCAGGAGCGGTGTTCAAGCCTTGCACCTTGACTGTGGCAGGAGCGGTGTTCAATCCTGGCACCTTGACTGTGGCAGGAGTGGTGTTCAAGCATGGCACCTTGACTGTGGCAGGAGTGGTGTTCAAGCATGGCACCTTGACTGTGGCAGGAGCGGTGTTCAAGCACGGCACCTTGACTGTGGCAGGAGTGGTGTTCAAGCACGGCACCTTGACTGTGGCAGGAGCGGTGGTCAAGCATAGCACCTTGACTCTGGCAGGGGCAGTGTTCAAGCCTGGCACCTTGACTGTGGCAGGAGTGGTGTTCAAGCACGGCACCTTGACTGTGGCAGGAGCGGTGTTCAAGCCAGGCACCTTGACTGTGGCAGGAGCAGTGTTCAAGCCTGGCACCTTGACTGTGGCAGGAGAGGTGTTCAAGCCTGGCACTATGACTGTGGCCGAAGCGGTGTTCAAGCCTGGCACCTTGACTGTGGCAGGAGTGGTGTTCAAGCATGGCACATTGACTGTGGCAGGAGCGGTGTTCAAGCCTGGCACCTTGACTGTGGCAGGAGTGGTGTTCTAGCCTGGCACCTTGACTGTGGCAGGAGAGGTTTTCAAGCTTGGCACCTTGACTGTGGCAGGAGTGGTTTTCAAGTCTGGCACTTTGACTGTGGCAGGGGCAGTGTTCAAGCCTGGCACCTTCACTGTGGCAGGAGAGGTGTTCAAGCCTGGCACCTTCACTGTGGCAGGAGAGGTGTTCAAGCTTGGCACCCTGACTGTGGCAGGAGTGGTGTTCAAGCCTGGCACCTTGACTGTGGCAGGAGCGGTGTTCAAGCCTGGCACCTTGACTGTGGCAGGAGTGGTGTTCAAGCCTGGCACCTTGACTGTGGCAGGAGCGGTGTTCAAGCCTTGCACCTTGACTGTGGCAGGAGAGGTTTTCAAGCTTGGCACCTTGACTGTGGCAGGAGTGGTTTTTAAGTCTGGCACTTTGACTCTGGCAGGGGCAGTGTTCAAGCCTGGCAACTTGACTGTGGCAGGAGTGGTGTTCAAGCATGGCACTTTGACTGTGGCAGGAGTGGTGTTCAAGCCTGGCACCTTGACTGTGGCAGAAGTGGTGTTCAAGCCTGGTACCTTGACTGTGGCAGGAGCGGTGTTCAAGCCTGGGACCTTGACTGTGGCAGGAGTGGTGTTTAAGTCTGGCACGTGGACTCTGGCAGGAGAGGTGTTCAAGCATGGCACCTTCACTGTGGCAGACTGCCCCTGATGTAGAGTGGACACTTGCCAGTTCTGCCAGTGGTGGACCTGCCCCTGATGTAGAGTGGACACTTCCTGGTTCTGGAAGTGGTTCTTCCCCCACACAATTCAGATTAAATGCTGGTTACGGAGATCGAGAAAGGCTCGTTGACTTCATGCTCCACAAGGAAGATGAATGCAATGTGCCATTTACTGAGTTTGAATTACTCACGGCCCTAAACAAAGGTAAAGCCACATCCCCGGTAAGGATGGTGTCACTTAAGACATATTGCGTCTGCTTCCTTTAGTACCAGGGAATGCCCTTCTTGAGCTGTATAATATGAGCTATGTTACTAAGGAACTTCCTATCTCTTGGACCAACAGTATAATAATTCCAATTCCCAAGACAAACCAAGAAAATGCTTTCCACCCAATTTCCCTTACTAGCTGCATTTGCAAAACATTCGAGAGAATGTTCCTAAACCGTCTCCTCCATAGAATAAGGACCGTACTATCCCCCCCCTTAGATATATGGCTTCATGCATTGAAGGAGTGTGCATCATTGCATTACCACCTTTCTTACCCTGCACACTGAAAAGTCATATACCACCTTCCTGGATCTCAAGTCTGCCTTTGATATTGCAAATCAACATGTTATCTTGAGTGAGCTTGCAAGAATGAATATTGGTGGTCGGCTTCTTTCTTGGATCAGGGGTTACTTATTCAGCAGGAAGTCATCTGTATTTTTCCAGAGGCATAGGAGTGTAACAAGAGACTTCGAACTAGGTACCCCGCAGGGAGGTGTTCTCAGTCCTACCTTATTTAATATCTTAATAAACACGCTGTTAAACTTTGTACCGAGCAAACCCAACGTCCACATCATTAGCTAAGCTGATGATATAATGATACACACCTCTGGGTATGCTAACACGCAGAACACTCTTAACTCTGTATTAGACTCATTTCAGCAGAAAAAACAAAGATACTAAATCGGCGACCACCCAGGCAGGGAGGAGCTGTTCGCAAGATGCAACTGTCTGATGCCTCCCAGCTTGACAATGTAAACAGATTCAAATACCTTGGCCTTGAGGTGCCACTGTATGGTCCTGTTGTATTCAGACTCTGTCGTCAGTATAAAGAGAGGCTTCGAGCTCTCAAGGCTGTTGCAGGTTATCACTCAGGCTATGGTGCCAATGTCAGAATTATCAAAATTATGTACCTTGCAGACATCAGATCTTTAGTGGATTATGCTGCACCTCTGCTTGTTTTGATGCCTGAAAGACAGCTTGGAGGGCTTGAAAAATTGCAGAACGAAGCCTTGAGGATAATCCTTAGGTGCCCTCGTACCACAAAGATACTTATCATGAGAAAGGAACTTAATATTACGAGCGTTGTTGATCGTGTTACTAAAATTAACTGTTATATTGGTTTAAAAATGCTTAGGCTAACTCATCCTAACCCTTGCACAGAAGCCCTCCAGAATGTCTTTATTGAAGGTCAGCATTGATCCAGATGGATAACTAAAACTGGAACTAAACTCATAATATATCAGATTTATAATTTGTACCAAGACAACAACGGCACTTTCCTGCACCGTGGGAGATTACACCCTTTCCAATTTCAATCCCTCCCTTTGCACCCAAGAAACAAATTAGAGCTTCGTCCAAGCTTCGTCTTGAGGCAAAGCTCAACGCCTTAAAGCCATATTGATGCTCTCTCAACAGAGCATTCTCTCTCTCAAATTATATTCACTGATAGTTCCCTACACCGCACCACTGGTGCAGCTGGAAGTGCAGTTGTACTGACAATGGGCGATGGCTTATATTTTGAGTCCGGATAAACAACTGGGCCTCTACCCTTCAGACCGAACTATTTGCCTTGCTCCTTGCACTGAAATGTGTACAAGTCTCCAAAATTGATACATTAATTGTAAGTGACTCTTTGTCATTCTTAAATGTTCTCAACTCTTTAAGACATAACTGTAACATGCTCGTGTCCGAAGCTAGACACAAATACAACAAAATTAATAATGATGGTAACAGAGTCCATTTCATTTGCAATCCATCTCATGTTGGCTTCCGAATGCATGGAAGAGCTGATAAGTTAGCCAAAGAATCTGCCTTTAAAGGAGACGTTGAGTGTAACCTTGGATTGTCAATGAGCAATCTGAGAGCAGCAGTACACCATGAACTTTAACAAAATGTTCTAGATCTGAGACAAAGTGAAATTGACACCAGTAATTCCATCTATCATCTTAATATCATGCAAGAGGAGCCACACATCTATGGTTCAACCAATAAAATCAGCAGACTTCAAGATGTTACTACTGCTCGGCTTAGACTCGGTTACAAGTATCTCTGGGAATTCTCATTTTCTGCCGATGTATACCTGACCAAATGTAAACTGTGTCAACAAAATTATTCGCACACCCTCCGTCACTATGTGTCGGAGTGCGAAAAAATACGTGAATTTAGAGACAACTCTATAACCAATGTTCCAGCAATGTGTCAATATTTCATTCAAAAGGATCTGCTACTAGAAATTTCATCCAAATATCCCCAGATTGCTAACTGTAGGTAGTAACTAAGTGACTGTAACCTATCCACCGCTGCCCACTAGATAAGGGGCGGTGTAAAGTATCCTCTGCTGCCCAGTGGATGGGGGGCGTTTTGCAGGACAAACATATCAATTGTGACACTAGCTCTCCACATATGTCAGTTCCTTAATTTAGAAACTGTACTTGTGGTCGATCTCGAACCCATTGATGATATGACGACTTATACTGAATTTTGTAACTAGCTCATCAAGATTGTAACTTACCTTGCTAAATGAATTGTGGGGTACAGTCCCTGAGCCCATTATGTACCTCTGTAACCCTTTTCACTACCGCCCACAAGATGGGGTATGGGGTGTATAATAAATGAACTAAACTAAAATACACATATATAATAAAAACAAGTGAAGTAATAAAAAGGTTACTGTATTGAGACAGTAAGATCAAAAAATTAATGCAGTAAGTTGCAAATGAGGAAATGAACAATAAACAAAATAGTGGGTTAAACAAGAAAGAAGAAAAAAAATATCTTAAAATGATAAAATTAAAAACTTTTCGAAAGGAAAGGCAGAGCTATAGCACACTTTGGTTATTAGATGAAACTATTAATCTTTATTAATCATTGTTAAATTACCATTCAAGCTGTCAATGCAATCAATCAGAGCTACCGATGTGCTTTAATATACCTACTAATCTCTCTCATCTCATTTTTTCCCATGCAATGTACATGTTATCACTTTATAAATTTTGCTACAATTTACCTACTTAAAATTATATGTTAGATTAAGGACCTGCCCGAAATGCTGAGCATACTTTTTTTTATTTATTATTTTTACACGTAACACATGCAAATTAAATACAATAAAAACAATAAGTACATTATCAAACAAAACAAAACAAAACAAGACAATAAACCACCGGCCAGAAGGGCCGACAGCAAATTACAAACATGAGAAATGCAAGAGCAAACATCAAAGAGAAAACAATGTCAAACAAGCAAGCACAGTAACAGTACAAAACAAAACAGTATAAACAAAACAACTATCAAGATGTATAACATGAAACATAACAAGGAAAAACACAATAAACAACAAACAAAACAAAAATAACAAACAGGTACAACATTGTAATGCACTAATAAAACACCAGTGCAAGGTACGTCACAGAAACAAGACATGAATAAAAACACTCACACCAAACTAACTGTCTCGCAATAAACAAAGGAAGAGGCCAAAATTATACAATAATAACAAACAAGCACTCCAATCAATCAAGAAAACAAAACATCGTAACATACACAACAAACAAGCACCGGCCTGAAGGACCGAGAACAAACACATCATAGAGGTCATCATGAAATAGAACAAGAAAATCGCACAGCACACAACAAGCCAAAAACAACAATAAAAAACAATAATAAAAATAACAACAAAAACAATAATAATCAAAGATAATAATAAAACTAATAAAAACAAACTAAAAATAAAATAAAAATAAAATGAAATAAAAATAAAATAAAAATAAAAACAAAAATAAAACAAAAATAAAACAAAAATAAAAACAAAAAACAACACAGTCAAGCAATGCATAAGTAAAACACACATGGCAAAATAACAACATAAAGCAAATACAGGAACAAAAAACTCCCTCACCAAAACACCGGCCTCACAACAAAGAAGGAAGAGGCATGGGCACAGAATACAAGGAGGCCATGGGGCACATAACACTACAGGAACAAGAAATCAGCTAACATATTTGCCCGGGAACAAGACCCGGGGGAACCACACATGGAACGTCCCAAAGCAGCCACCTCCCCCAAGAGGCTACACCCTCCACCGGGACCGTCATGTTATTCGGAACCCCGGCAACAAACACCTGCAAACAGGGAACCCAGATGGTGTCATGCGGAGGCGAGTAACCGCCACCCTCCTCCATATAACGGAAACCTGCTCATCATGAAAATCCTCCTCATTCAGACAGCAGGATCCTGGAAACGCAGCCTCCATAGCTTCAAGTCGCAACCCCGCAGGAGAGAGCCGGTCAGAGGGCACCACCACAGGAGCACCAGCGGCCACGGGCACACCACCAGATGACTGCAGGGAACCAGGGCGGCGCGCATCCTTGCGTAAAGTCACTACCAGGCCACGCCCAGCACCAGCATCCACACCATCCCTGGCAGCGGAAGCCACCACTCCCCACTACGGAGAGCCCCCTGGCGGGGAAGGAACAGAAGGCACACCCGAGACACGGGCATCAGCACCAGCAGGCACATGAACCTCCGCCACCACCACCCGCGGAGACAACGACGCATCCGGATCCACGCCGTCAACACCTGAAGACCCACAGTCACTGAACTCCCCAACATCGGCCCAGGCAGTAGACGAACGCCTGGAACGCTTGGGCTCCGGCCGGATATCGTTAGAGCCAGAAGCGGACCCAGAAACATGGGCACCACCAGCCGACGAACTGACGTCCGACGCAGAACGGCAGCAGCTCTACCACAGGAGGAACCGGACCACACACAGCAGGAGGCACCACAGCCACCCCAGCACAGAGGGACCCAAGGTGAGGCTGCAGGGCCCAGTCCAGCAGCTGAAGACGAGGAAGCAGATGACGACGCCCCACAGGGAGTACCAGGAAGACCCACGGGAGCAGCAGGGCCAGAGACAGGAGCAGGAGTAACATTCGACGGCCGCAACATCCGGAGGAGTGCCGGCGACAACCGGGACAACAGGCGATGCTGGGGGAGCCTCGGCAGCGAACGGGACGCTCACCTCCTCATCCCGGAGTCCTCCTCCAGGGAGCGGCGGGAAATCCTCTTCATAAACAAATTCATTGGAGCGACCGGATCAGCAGTACACCCAGCAGCCTGATGCCCCAACAAGCCACACCGGAAACAATACGGGGTTGTCGGGCATAAAACACCCGCACGTAGTACCCTAACAGCCGGACAGATGACGGAATGTCGGACCTCAGTCGCATCCCGAGGGTCCGAATGTTGGTCTTCACACCTGAATATGTTCCAGACGAGAGCGAGTTCATCCGCACACTGACGACGGAGCCGTACCTCTGGAAGAAACGCCGGAGGAGAGACTGAGGAAACTCCATGGGGGACCCATGGACACTCACATGTCACAGCACCCTACGGTCCGAAATGGTCACAGACCCGGTGCTGTCCTACAGCTGCAAAGTACGCCCTTCGTACCTCCGGAGAAAATCACGGTACACTGCCTCACCCACAAACTTGATGATGACACGGCGAGCAGTGACCAGCTCGACACCATATACGTCCTGGACCGGGACTCGGAGCATTTCATTCAAGACCAAGTCCACAAGCGGGTAACCAGCACAGCCAGTAAACTCCAAACCTATGGAGTTTTTCCTCACGACAGCTGGAATAGGGCCGCCTATCGCAAACACGCCAAGTCCCCACCATCAGGACAGCAGGGAGGTAGAGACACCCACACCCCTTGCCGGCGAAAACAGCAATCACCCCAAAACTGCCGGAGCGGGCACACGACACATCCACACGCTCGGCAGCCCACAGGCGACTCCAATGCTGCGCATACTAGTGGCTTTACAAAAATGTTAACACCATGCTATGTTTCCTCACAAACCCAATGTACTTTCTTGTATACATATAAATAAATAATAAATATATAATTTATAATCTGATTATTCGGCTGTTATCCCACAGTCATCGAGGAAAGACCTGAGGTGTGCCTTAGTGTTTATTTCATAAGTTTTCCCAGCGTCAGTCTTCTTAGCTAGAATTTTACCATCTCGCACAAAACAATGTTTAATTGATGCAATGAATTTTTACGGATTCCACGCAGTTCAAAGAAGAGACTTTGTGTGATCCTGGTCAGACATTCATTCATTCATATAAACAGAGGTTTGACTAGAGACTACACCTTTGCTAAGGTCTGACTTGCAGGGGCAGCTATCTAATTTCACACGAATTTTTCTGTTATTTTCACCAAATGATTTGGTACCACTCTATAAGCTGATTTGATGATTCTTGCTTGAATTGAATACTTCATCTCATTATGCAATTATCGGATCAGGATGGCAGCACAGTCTTTTCCGTCGGTTTTTTGGGGAAATCATTATCTCATTATCACATTATCTCATGTGAGGAGATAATGATAGAACCAAGGAGCTTATGTTGGTCTGATTCGTCTTGGGTAACAGTGTGTTGCTGTTGTAGGGGGTTAAGATGGTTCTCAAACTTTTGTAACATTTCTTCCTGTTTTCTAGTGATTTCTGCTGGTTGAAAGTTAGTTACTGTGTTCTTAAGAGAGCTTAATTCCAGTTCCAGGAGGCCGACTCTGGTAGACAGATCTTGATTATTCTGAGCATGACTATAGCTTCACCTTGTAGGTTCATTATTATGGCTGACTGCTCTTCGATTACTGATATTTGGTCTTCATGTATTTGGGTTAATAACTTGAGTTATGGGTTATCAGCGAAGCGCTTGAAGTCGGAACAAGTTGCGGCAGCTCGTTTAAGTTGCTCCATATGGTTACATAATTGTTGCATGGTCCGTGTCGGAGACGCCGATGACATCGCTCCACCCAGCTGTGATGGTTTGTTTTTGTTGTCAAGGGGAGAGTCGGTTCCCCTCCCCCCTCCCCGGTAGCCCCGAGGGGGAGACAACCGCACTATTCCTGTTGCTGGCCTAGCTAGTTGGGTTATTCCTGATAGGTGTGCTATCTTTCTTAGTGGCCTTACTGGGCTTGGTGTTGGTTATTCTTGAGATCTTGAGGTTATCTTGAGAAGATTTCGGGGCTTTAGTGTCCCGCGGCCGGTCCTCGACCAGGCCTCCACCCCAGGAAGCAGCCCGTGACAGCTGACTAACACCCAGTACCTATTTTACTGCTAGGTAACAGGGCATAGGTGAAAGAAACTCTGCCCATTGTTTCTCCGGCGCCCAGGATCGAACCGGGACCACAGATCACAAGTCCAGCGTGCTGTCCGCTCGGCCGACCGGCTCCCATGGTATGCATGGTAGCAGGATAAATGTAGGCAGGTAAATGGGGAAGACTCGTCGATGTGGTAACAATGCTAGTTTCCTCAACTGTATGATTCCTGCTTCCTCATACCCTTAATCACTAGACCTACTAGAATCATGATAGTACTGTCACGGCTCTAACCACATCTGGTAACATAACCTCTCCACTTACTTCAGGGATAATCATTGACAGAACCACAGACCATTACCCACATTTCTCCTAACCAACATTAACAAACCACTCTAGATACAAGGAAGATAAGTTTTATGCTGCACAATGAAACTTCTATAGCAATTTATTGCTGCTGATGCAGCAATAAAATTTTAACTCATTTTATTGCTGAACTAGGAGACCGAATTAGTAACATAGAGAACATCAACCTAGCAGTGCAAACATTTCTTCAGAAAACTCTCAGTCTTTATAACACCCACTGTCCTATGCAAACGAAACAAGTCACAACTAAAAGGCTAAACAATCCATGGTTTACAAAGGGAATACTTAAATCTATTAATAAAAAAACATGACCTTGAGAAGAAGTAAGGTTAGGAGTCGTCTCCAAAGAATTTTCAAAGATTTACTCATCAATGCTGTCTAAAATAATTAGGAGAGCCAAAATAAAATACTACGAAAATAAATTCACCCAAATTAAGGGCAACATTAAACATGGAGCACTATTTGCAATATTTGGTTCAATTTTTTTTAATAAAAAAGCAATACTCCTATCCAATAACAACGGTTTGCTTTCAGCCTCTGATACTGCTATTGAATTCAATAGGTTCTTCTCATTCATTGGGACATCCCTTACTAATGATATTCCATCCTCCCGTACTAATGTCAAGGACTACCTTACAGGTAGTCTCTGTACCTAATGCCTGCTAACTCCACTGATGTTAATGAGATAATTCTTTCCTTTAAAACAAAGTCTAATGCCCTTGCTGAGATAACTCAAATTTACAAAAAGCCTCCAGATTTTTAGCTCCTGCCATTGCATTGCTCTAAAACAAGTAACGTGACTCCAAACCTTTCCAGATATTCTAAAAAAAGAGAGAGAGTAACCCCAGTCCATAAATGTGGTGATCCCACTGATGTCAAGAACTTCAAACCTATATCAATTCTGCCAAACTTGTAAAAATATTTGAAAAACTAATCTACAAGCAGCTTTACTAATCTACCCAAACACAATATACATACTCTTGCCAATATGGCTTCAGACCCAAAAAGAGCACTATGATGCACTAATTAGTAAAATTAACTTGATACATGCAGCTCTTGATAAAAATGAGTTCCCTGTTGGTTATTTGTTAACCTACGTAAGGCTTTTGACATTGTCAACCACCAAAACCTTCTTAAAATACATCATTATGGAGTCAGAGGTCACTCCCTCCAATATCTTCAGTCTTACCTTACTGACAGGCCCTAGTATGTTTCTGTGAATAATTCCATTTTTCCAACCCTAACCATCAACATTGGTGTTCTTCAGGGAGCCTACTTGGCCCTCTCCTCTTTCTCATATTTATTAATGACCTTCCACATGCCTCTCAACACCTCAAACCAATTCTATTTGCTGATGACACAACCTTCATTTTCTCCAGTCCTGACCCTCTTGCTCTAAATGTCACAGTGAATACTGAACTAAATAAAGTCCATCTTGGCTAACTGCTAACAAACTCACCCTTAACATTGACAAAACTTTCTATATTTTGTTTGGTAATAAATCCTCAAATCAAATTAATCTAAGAATAAATAATATCCAAATTAGTAACAGAGTAGATGGCAATTCCATTGGTTTTCACGATAACAAGCTGAATTTCCAGGGACACATTCTAAATATATCAAAAAAGTTTCTAAAACTGTGACATTCTCTCTAAGATCAATATTATGTACCTCGCCCTGCCCAGGTGACGCTCTATTACTCTCTCATCTATCCTTATCTCAATTATGGTATTTGTGCTTGGGTTCTACTACCCAAAATCATTTACGTCCTCTAATTACTCAACACAAAGCTGCTATTAGAACAATATCTAACTCTGGCCCCAGACAGCACTCGGTACCCTTACTCAAATCTTTGAATATGTTAGATATTTAGTCACTGCACATCCTCTCATGTGTACTCTATATATTTAAAACTCTGAACTGTAATGTCAATCCTGGCCATAAAAACTTCTTAGAGGTTGTCAGAACCATGAGCACCACACCAGAAACCAATACCTATTTGATATTCCAAGAGTGCGCCTTAACCAAACTAGAAATGCTCGACAACTCAAGGGACCAGCATGTGGAATGACCTCACTAATCATGTCAATGGCTGTCCTCTCTCAACCAGTTAAGAGTTGAACTAACTATTACCTAATTAGCTCAATGTAACCTACTTAGTCTCTAAATGTCAACCATGTCTTGCTATTCTAAACAATGCTGTTTGGTGACCAACTTGTACAATTGCTGATTTTTTCCATGTTCCCCTTTTCTTCTTTTTTTATTCCTTTTTTTCAACACAATTTATACTTTACTCCCAATTACTATTAAGTTTTAGTCTAAGTGTTTTTCCCCTACACTTGCGGAAACGCTATGCGTATTAGTAGCTTTAGGTATTGTATATACTAGCTCTATCTATAAATTCAACATTATGTTTGTAACTTTGCATCTATGTATGTACTCTTCCTGAATAAAATATTATTATTATTATTATGAACGTTGGAACAACTTCCTCCAGGGAGCAACACTAATGAGGTCGAAATGGGATAATATGGGTTGGTCTTGTCGTTGTTTCAATCACATTTGGGTCACTGTGTACTTAGCTGCCTTCTGGGGATGCTACATCATCTGTGGGCAGCCGTGGGCTCAAGGAGCAGGTAACAAAACTGGAGGGGCGGCAGAGTCGTCAGGAGCAGTGAGCGTTCGTTGTGGGTTCTTATTCTTGGACTAGTAGTACCCGGCCACAGCAACCTACCCTGTCCCCCAGTCCTCATCATCATTTTCCCCTCACCCGTCTCCTCGGCCTCCCAACCATTCCCCACTCCCCGTCCCTCGTCCTCCCCACCATCCCACTCCAGTACCTATGTCCCCACCATTCCCATTCCCCCCCCCCCCCCCCCCCCCCCATCCCCTCATCCTTCCCCACCATTACCCCCTCCCTGGTCTCCTCGTCCTCCGCACCATCTCTCACTTCCATCACCTCATCATCCCCACCATTCCCCACTCCCTCATCCGATGCCTTCCCAAATGGTCTGTTCCCATCAGAAAATTGGGACCATCAAGTGATCTGATGTTCCTATCATTGCAATATAAGAAAAACAGTTAAAAAATGAAATGAAAATATGAAAAAAATATAAAAATAAACTATTCTCACTCAATTAATGGTCTGGAAAAACAACACAGCTTCAATTCTAACACAATTCACACAAAATAATTAAATCAAAATGAAAAAACAAAATCTTAGAAAAATTCAATTAACAATGCAATCAGAAACATTGAAAGCATAGTTTTACCTGTAACAGGTGTGGCATCTATACTTATGCTTGCGAAATGAACGGTATGGTAAACAACACAGCTCAATTCCAACACAATGTCACACAAAATAATTATTAGAAATAAAATAAATCGAAATCTATGAAAATAAAATTTATCAATGCAATCAGAAACATTCAAATGGAATTCGTGATATATTTAATATAGCGTTCATGTTGCTATAATGTGCAACAGATGGCGCTGTTTTTCAAAAAACGCATGTTTTTCCAGTCACAGGTGAGGCATGTATATAGTAGATATATAAAAATACACGCCTATTCGAATGCAACATTGTGTCAAAATGTCAAAGCAATCGGTAAAGAGGTTTCAAAGATTTCCCTCACATGAAAAACATATGAAAAACACAGTTTTTGAGAAGAAGCATGTTTTTTTTTTATCGTCACAAACGTGACATCAATATAGATGTATATAAAAACATGCTTGGATGTGAATGGAACGTTGTGTGAAAATTTCAAGCAATCGGTGAAGTACTTTCGGAGATTAGCGATTTTGAACAAACGAACATTTCCATTTTAGTATTTATATACTAGCAGTACCCGCCACGCGTTGCTGTGGCTCAGTCTGGTTAAATGGCTAAGAAAGAAAAGAAAAAGCGCACGTTTCTAATATGTTTAATTTCACAATGCTTGTGGATATACATTGTGGTTTTGTTGTTCCATTGTCTGTGGAGATATAGAGATTGTCTGGTTTGCCGACTCTATAACACGCAACATATAATTGTCCATGTGAGAAGCAATCCGTGTCTAGATATAAACTGCAGAATTTTAAAGATTGGCCTTGAGCTTTGCTGACAGTGATTGCAAACGCCAATCGAATTGGAAATTACAATCTTTTAAATTGAAATGACATATCTGTTGGAATCATAGGAATGCGAGGAATGAGGACATCTTCACCTTTGAAAGGTCCTGTCAAGATTGTTGCTTCTACGACGTTGCTGATTAATTTTTTTACTGCAAGGCATGTGGCGTTGCAAAGTTTTGGCTGGTTGATATTTCGCAACATGATAATTGACAAGCCGATTTTCAATTGCCGTACGTGCGATGGTATCCCTGGCAGTTGTACGTGTGATGGTATCCCTGGCAGATCGAGTGAATTAAAAAAAAATTGGATAATTAACTGCTTTATCTTCTTCCACAACAGTGTCGACGAACTTGTATGTGATTGCCTCGCTTGAATGTTCTTAAGTTCTTAGACGTTTTGTTCTTGGCCACAAGAATAGCTCGTTCACATTAGCCAGTCGTGATTCTTATAATTGGTTTGAATATTGGGAAATACTTTTTCAACCAGTTCTTCTTTGGACGTCATTAAATTGCAGAATTTATAAGGCAATGAAATTCGTCCTGAGGTCAGATCAACCGGCACGTTTACGTTCCCTATCTCCAGAAATTGATGTGAGAATATCTCAGCTGATGGATCGTTTTTCAGTAGCAACATAACTACACGCATATTTATAGTTAATTTAAATGTCTTACGTGGTGCCACAAAGTAGAGTATTTCAGGCAAGCATTTATTTCGTCTGCTGGTGTCGACCGAGGAATTACAAGTAATATTTGCCTGAAATCTACTGCAAGCAATATTATTGCGTTCCCAAATGGTCTGATTTTTCTACGCAAATCTTGCAATGATCGATCAAGAGCCTCGAGCGATTTTTTGTGGGCGTCGGTTCAGCATCTTTCTTTTTTCTACTGAGACAGTGTAGGCTTAGGCTGCGTAGGGGATGAACGTTTGTGGGGTCCTCCCCTGCGCTTGCGCTCGTTGTCGGTGGTGTAATTGGACTTGCTGCATTTACGAAGCTTAATAGCCAATATGGGACACACACACACCAGGTGGGTCTGAAACTTGGTTATCACCTGCACTAGTAAATTAAAAGTGACATTTGTAGCCTTGTTGCTGGCCTGCGAAGGAACGCCTCTCCTCCTCACACACCTATTGGGCTTAAACCAAACATGTCAGGTACCCAAAGATAGCTCTTGCGCCATACAACCGCTGAGCCGTGATTGCCTTTTTCTTTGATCGGAGACGCTAGTGACCATGAAACAATGCAGCCTCTTTTCAGTGTAGATACTTTGAGTGATGCCTTAACTCTCCCACTTCTACATTAGTTGATGTGAAGTAGTGCTCTGACGATTGAGGACGGTTAGAAACTTTAATTACAAAAACTTTGTGGATTAACAATGGAGCTGTTCGAATATTGGGCATTGATGTGGCATCAACTATAGCTGTGCTAGGCCTAGCTCCTCGCCCGGCCAGGAAAGGAGGATATGGTGCCAGGAACGCCTTCATGATCAACATGCTTATTGCATGCCTCTCCGCCAGCTCTCAAGAACTACGGTTTGTTGACTGTGTATTTCAATTTTGTTGTGAGTATTGAGCAGACTCCAGGTATTTATGCATATGTCACTAACTTAAAATTTAGTTCACAGGTCTGCAAGTACGCTGTGACCTTGAAAATAGCGGAGCCTCATATATGCATGCTGGCTGATTTATTTTTGCTGATCTTGTTTGATGGTTCGCGGCCCCTTCCACCCTGTGAATTGGCAAACTACTGATGTGCTGCTTTGTGGTTCACTGTGGAGCGAGTGTACCGTAATACCCTGCATATAGATGTTGTGTCTTTACCGTCATGGCAACTGTCCTGGGCGAGATGCTGGGCAGCACGTCACCGTTGCCAGATAGTGACATTGGGGACCACCGTATGCTCAATTGTTCTCTAATGACGGTGCGATCTCCTCAGTGATGACCCACGCCACATCAGAGGGCGGTGCATATGATAAAGGTTACAAGGTGCAAATGAGTAAAAGTCAGCGCCGTAAGCATTCGAGAACGGCACGATCTAACCAACCCAATTCGGCTGCTGCCAAACATTTACGGCTAGATTTTTCTCTGGGAACCACAGTAGAGGGAAAAGTGCAGTGGTTGTGAAGCCTCTGCGACATATAATGACATGGTCTAAGTTACCTAGAGATGAAAATGAGTATTTACAAACGACAGTGCTTTTGTAAATGTGTAGCTAAACACAGAGTATGCAGGCATTAAGATGAAAAATGCAGTACCAAGGTGTCCAAAAGTAACCATTGTCATATTCAATGTTAACAAACTCATTAAGCCTGTATATCTCTGTGATGAAAATGTTGTAAACCCTTAACGTCCGAGAAATGGCCTCATAACTTCCACGTGGAAAGGTGCCACGCCTATACCTGATAGAATTTACTCTAGAGCAGCTTTAGGTCGGCACTATAACATTGCCTTATACAACCCTCCCCCTCGTAGGTGTTATAAGTGTCAACGCTGGGGACGTCACGTAGCCAGGTACTGCTCAAGCAAAAACTATTTTTGTGCCGTGTGTTGTGAACCTCATAAATCGGAGGTGTGTTTTAAACTCATAAATGAGCTGCACCCAGTAAGTGAAAAATGCATAAACTGTGGCAGGAGCGGTGCTCAAGCCTGACACCTTGACTGTGGCAGGAGTGGTGTTCAAGCCTGGCACCTTGACTGTGGCAGGAGTGGTGTTCAAGCCTGGCACCTTGACTGTGGCAGGAGCAGTGCTCAAGCCTGGCTCCTTGACTGTGGCACAAGCAGTGTTCAAGCCTGGCACCTTGACTGTGGCAGAAGCAGTGTTCAAGAGTGGCACCTTGACTGTGGCACGAGCAGTGTTCAAGCCTGGCCCCTTGACTGTGGCAGGAGCATTATTCAAGCCTGGCACCTTGACTGTGGCAGGAGCATTATTCAAGCCTGGCCCCTTGACTGTGGCAGGAGCATTATTCAAGCCTGGCACCTTGACTGTGGCAGGAGCATTATTCAAGCCTGGCACCTTGACTGTGGCAGGAGCGGTGTTCAAGCCTGGCACCTTGACTGTGGCAGGAGCATTATTCAAGCCTGGCACCTTGACTGTGGCAGGAGCATTATTCAAGTCTGGCACCTTGACTGTGGCAGGAGCGGTGTTCAAGCCTGGCACCTTGACTGTGGCAGGAGCATCATTCAAGCCTGGCACCTTGACTGTGGCAGGAGCGGTGTTCAAGCCTGGCACCTTGTCTGTGGCAGGAGTGGTGTTCAAGCCTGACACCTTGACTGTGGCAGGAGTGGTGTTCAAGCCTGGCACCTTGGCTGTGGCAGGAGTGGTGTTCAAACCTGGCAACTTGACTGTGGCAGGAGCAGTGTTCAAGCCTGGCACCTTGACTGTGGCAGGAGTGGTGTTCAAGCCTGGCACCTTGACTGTGGCAGGAGTGGTGTTCAAGTCTGGCATCTTGACTGTGGCAGGAGTGGTGTTCAAGCCTGGCACCTTGGCTGTGGCAGGAGTGGTGTTCAAGCCTGGCAACTTGACTGTGGCAGGAGTGGTGTTCAAGCCTGGCACCTTGACTGTGGCAGGAGTGGTGTTCAAGCATGGCACCTTGACTGTGGCAGGAGTGGTGTTCAAGCATGGCACCTTGACTGTGGCAGGAGTGGTGTTCTAGCATGGCACCTTGACTGTGGCAGGAGTGGTGTTCAAGCCTGGCACCTTGACTGTGGCAGGAGTGGTGTTCAAGCCTGGCACCTTGACTGTGGCAGGAGCGGTGTTCAAGTCTGGCACCTTGACTGTGGCAGGAGTGGTGTTCAAGTCTGGCACCTTGACTGTGGCAGGAGTGGTGTTCAAGTCTGGCACCTTGACTGTGGCAGGAGTGGTGTTCAAGTCTGGCACCTTGACTGTGGCAGGAGTGGTGTTCAAGTCTGGCACCTTGACTGTGGCAGGAGTGGTGTTCAAGCATTGCACCTTGACTGTGGCAGGAGTGGTGTTCAAGCATGGCACCTTGACTGTGGCAGACTGCCCCTGATGTAGAGTGGCCACTCCGCGGTTCTGCCAGTGGTGGACCTGTCCCTGATGTAGAGTGACCACTTCCTTGTTCTGGAAGTGTTTCTTCCCCCACATAGTTCAGATTAAATGCTGGTTACGGAGATCGAGAAAGGCTCGTTGACTTCATGCTCCACAAGGATGATGAATGCAACGTGCCATTTACTGAGTTTGAATTACTCACGGCTCCTAAACAAAGGTAAAGCCACATCCCCGGTGAGGATGGTATCACTTAAGACATATTGCGTCCTACTTCCTTTAGTACCAGGGAATCCCCTGCTTGAGCTGTATAATATGAGCTATGTTACTGGGGAACTTCCTATCTCTTGGACCAACAGTATAATAATTCCAATTCCCAAGACAAACCAAGAAAATGCTTTCCACCCAATTTCCCTTATTAGCTGCATTTGCAAAACATTCGAGAGAATGGTCACTAAACCGTCTCCTCCATAGAATAAGAACCATGCTATCCCCCAGATATATGGCTTCATGCATTGAAGGAGTGTGCATCATTGCATCACCATCTTTCTTACCCTGCACACTGAAAAGTCATATACCACCTTCCTGGATCTCAAGTCTGCCGTCGATATTGCAAATCAACATGTTATCTTGAGTGAGCTTGCAAGAATGAATATTGGTGGTCGGCTTCTTTCTTGGATCAGGGGTTACTTATTCAGCAGGAAGTCATCTGTATTTTTCCAGAGGCATAGGAGTGTAACAAGAGACTTCGAACTAGGTACCCCGCAGGGAGGTGTCCTCAGTCCTACCTTATTTAATATCTTAATAAACATGCTGTTAAACTCTGTACCGAGCAAACCCCACGTCCACATCATTAGCTAAGCTGATGATATAATGATACACACCACTGGGTATGCTAACACGCAGAACACTCTTAACTCTGTATTAGACTCATTTCAGCAGAAAAAACAAAGATACTAAATCGGCGCCCACCCAGGCAGGGAGGAGCTGTTCGCAAGATGCAACTGTCTGATGGCTCCCAGCTTGACAATGTAAACAGATTCAAATACCTTGGCCTTGAGGTGCCACTGTATGGTCCTGTTGTATTCAGACTCTGTCGTCAGTATAAAGAGAGGCTCCGAGCTCTCAAGGCTGTTGCAGGTTATCACTCAGGCTATGGTGCCAATGTCAGAATTGTCAAAATGATGTACCTTGCAGACATCAGATCTTTAGTGGATTATGCTGCACCTCTGCTTGTTTTGATGCCTGAAAGACAGCTTGGAGGGCTTGAAAAATTGCAGAACGAAGCCTTGAGGATAATTCTTGGGTGCCCTCGTACCACAAAGATACTTATCATGAGAAAGGAACTTAATATTACGAGCGTTGTTGATCGTGTTACTAAAATTAACTGTTATATTGGTTTAAAAATGCTTAGGCTAACTCATCCTAACCCTTGCACAGAAGCCCTCCAGAATTTCTTTATTGAAGGTCAGTATTGTTCCAGATGGATAACTAAAACTGGAACTAAACTCATAATATATCAGATTTATAATTTGTACCAAGACAACAACGGCACTTTCCTGCACCGAGGGAGATTACACCCTTTCCAATTTCAATCCCTCCCTTTGCACCCAAGAAACAAATTAGAGCTTTGTTCAAGCTTCGTCTTGAGGCAAAGCTCAACGCCTTAAAGCCATATTGATGCTCTCTCCACAGAGCATTCTCTCTCTCAAATTATATTCACTGATAGTTCCCTACACCGCACCACTGGTGCAGCTGGAAGTGCAGTTGTACTGACAATGGGCGATGGCTTATATTTTGAGTGGGGAGTCCGGATAAACAACTGGGCCTCTACCCTTCAGATCGAACTATTTGCCTTGCTCCTTGCACTGAAATGTGTACAAGTCTCCAAAATTGATACATTAATTGTAAGTGACTCTTTGTCATCCTTAAATGTTCTCAACTCTTTAAGACATAACTGTAACATGCTCGTGTCCGAAGCTAGACACAAATACAACAAAATTAATAATGATGGTAACAGAGTCTATTTCATTTGCAATCCATCTCATGTTGGCCTCCGAATGTATGATAGAGCTGATAAGTTAGCCAAAGAATCTGCCTTTAAAGGAGACGTTGAGTGTAACCTTGGATTGTCAATGAGCAATCTGAGAGCAGCAGTACACCATGAACTTTAACAAAATGTTGTAGATCTGAGACAAAGTGAAATCGACACCAGTAATTCCATCTATCATCTTACTATCATGCAAGAGGAGCCACACATCTATGGTTCAACCAATAAAATCAGCAAACTTCAAGATGTTAATACTGCTCGGCTTAGACTGGGTTACAAGTATCTCTGGGAATTCTCATTATCTGCCGATGTATACCTGATCAAATGTAAACTGTGTCAACAAAATTTTTCGCACACTCTCCGTCACTATGTGTCGGAGTGCGAAAAAATACGTGAATTCAGAGACAATTCTATAACCAATGTTCCAGCAATGTGTCAATATTTCATTCAAAAGGATCTGCTACTAGAAATTTTATCCAAATATCCCCAGATTGTTAACTGTAGGTAGTAACTAAGTGACTGTAACCTATCCACCGCTGCCCACTGGATAAGGGGCGGTGTAACCTATCCTCCGCTGCCCAGTGGATGGGGGGCGTTGTGCAGCACAAACATATCAATTGTGACACTAGCTCTCCACACATGTCAGTTGCTTAATTTAGAAACTGTACTTGTGGTCGATCTCGAACCCATTGATGATATGACAACTTATACTGAATTTTGTAACTAGCTCATCAAGATTGTAACTTGCTTTGCTAAATGAATTGTGGGGTTCAGTCCCTGAGCCCATTATGTGCCTCTGTAACCCTTTTCACTACCGCCCACAAGATGGGGTATGGGGTGCATAATAAATGAACTAAAGTAACTAAAATACACATATATAATAAAAACAAGTGAAGTAATAAAAAGGTTACTGTATTGGGACAGTAGGATCAAAATATTAATGCAGTAAGTTGCAAATGAGGAAATGAACAATACACAAAATAGTGGGTTAAACAAGAAAGAACAAAAATAACTTAAAATGATAAAATTAAAAACTTTTTGAAAGGAAAGGCAGAGCTATAGTACACTTTGGTTATTAGATGAAACTATTAATCTTTATTAATCTTTGTTAAATTACCATTCAAGCTGTCAATGCAATCAATCAGAGCTACCGATGTGATTTAATATACCTATTAATCTCCCTCATCTCATTTTTTCCCATGCAATGTACATGTTATCACTTTATAAATTTTGCTAGAATTTACCTACTTAAAATTATATGTTAGATTAAGGACCTGCCCGAAATGCTGCGCATACCTTTTTTTTTATTTATTTTTTTACACGTAACACATGCAAATTAAATACAATAAAAACAATAAGTACATTATCAAACAAAGCAAAACAATAAACCACTGGCCAGAAGGGCTGACAGCAAATTACAAACATGAGAAATGCAAGAGCAAACATCAAAAGTGAAAACAATGTCAAACAAGCAAGCACAGTAACATTACAAAACAAAACAGTATAAACAAAACAACTATCAAGATGTATAACATGAAACATAACAAGAAAAATACAATAAACAACAAACAAAACAAAAATAACAAACAGGTACAACATTGTAATGCACTAATAAAACACCAGTGCAAGGTACATCACAGAAAGAAGACATGAATAAAAACACTCACACCAAACTAACCGCCTCGCAACAAACAAAGGGAGAGGCCAAAATTATACAATAATAACAAACAAGCACTCCCTGCAATCAAGAAAACAAAACATAGTAACATACACAACAAACAAGCACCGGCCTGAAGGACCGAGAACAAACACATCATAGAGGTCATCATGAAATAGAACAAGAAAATCGCACAGCACACAACAAGCCAAAAACAACAATAAAAAAACAATAATAAAAATAACAACAAAAACAATAATAATCAAAGATAATAATAAAACTAATATAAACAAACTAACAAATAAAATAAAAATAAAATGAAATAAAAATAAAATAAAAATAAAAACAAAAATAAAACAAAAATAAAAACAAAAATAAAAACAAAAAACAACACAGTCAAGCAATGCATAAGTAAAACACACATGGCAAAATAACAACATAAAAGCAAATACAGGAACAAAAAACTCCCTCACCAAAACACCGGCCTCACAACAAAGAAGGAAGAGGCATGGGCACAGAATACAAGGAGGCCATGGGGGCACATAACACTACAGGAACAAGAAATCAGCTAACATATTTGCCCGGGAACAAGACCCGGGGGAACCACACATGGAACGCGTCCCAAAGCAGCCACCTCCCCCCAAGAGGCTACACCCTCCACCGAGACCGTCATGTTATTCGGAACCCCGGCAACAAACACCTGCAAACAGGGAACCCAGATGGTGTCATGCCGGAGGCGAGTAACCGCCACCCTCTTCCATATAACGGAAACCTGCTCTTCATGAAAATCCTCCAGTCGTTCAGACAGCAGGATTCTGGAAACCGCAGCCTCCATAGCTTCAAGTCGCAACCCCGCAGGAGAGAGCCGGTCAGAGGGCACCACCACAGGAGCACCAGCGGCCACGGGCACACCACCAGATGACTGCAGGGAACCAGGGCAGCGCGCATCCTTGCGTAAAGTTACTACCAGGCCACGCCCAGCACCAGCATCCACACCATCCCTGGCAGCGGAAGCCACCACTCCCCACTACGGAGAGCCCCCTGGCGGGGAAGGAACAGAAGGCACACCTGAGACACGGGCATCAGCACCAGCAGGCACATGAACCTCCGCCACCACCACCCACGGAGACAACGACGCATCCGGATCCACGCCGTCAACACCTGAAGACTCACAGTCACTGAACTCCCCAACATCGGCCCAGGCAGTAGACGAACGCCTGGAACGCTTGGGCTCCGGCCGGATATCGTTAGAGCCAGAAGCAGACCCAGAAACATGGGCACCACCAGCCGGACGAACTGACGTCCGACGCAGAACGGCAGCAGGCTCTACCACAGGAGGAACCGGACCACACACAGCAGGAGGCACCACAGCCACCCCAGCACAGAAGGGACCCAAGGTGAGGCTGCAGGGCCCAGTCCAGCAGCTGAAGATGAGGAAGCAGATGACGACGCCCCACAGGGAGTAACAGGAAGACCCACGGGAGCAGCAGGGCCAAAGACAGGAGCAGGAGTAACATTCGACGGTACCGCAACATCCGGAGGAGTGCCGGCGACAACCGGGACAACAGGCGATGCTGGGGGAGCCTCGGCAGCGAACGGGACGCTCATCTCCTCATCCCCGGAGTCCTCCTCCAGAGGGAGCGGCGGGAAATCCTCTTCATAAAACAAATTCATTGGAGCGACCGGATCAGCAGTACACCCAGCAGCCTGATGCCCCAACAAGCCACACCGGAAACAAATACGGGGTTGTCAGGCATAAAACACCCGCACGTAGTACCCTAACAGCCGGACAGATGACGGAATGTCGGACCTCAGTCGCATCCCGAGGGGTCCGAATGTTGGTTTTCACACCTGAATATGTTCCAGACGAGAGCGAGTTCATCCGCACACTGACGACGGAGCCGTACCTCTGGAAGAAACGCCGGAGGAGAGACTGAGGATAGTCCATGGGGGACCCATGGACACTCACATGTCACAGCACCCCTACGGTCCGAAATGGTCACAGACCCGGTGCTGTCCTACAGCTGCAAAGTACGCCCTTCGTACCTCCGGAGAAAATCACGGTACACTGCCTCACCCACAAACTTGATGATGACACGGCGAGCAGTGACCAGCTCGACACCATATACGTCCTGGACCAGGACTCGGAGCATTTCATTCAAGACCAAGTCCACAAGCGGGTAACCAGCACAGCCCGTAAACTCCAAACCTATGGAGTTTTTCCTCACGACAGCTGGAATAGGGCCGCCCTATCGCAAACACTCCAAGTCCCCACCATCAGGATCAGCAGGGAGAGTAGAGACACCCACACCCCTTGCCGGCGAAAACAGCAATCACCCCAAAACTGCCGGAGTGGGCACACGACACATCCACACTGCTCGGCAGCCCACAGGCGACTCCAATGCTGCGCATACTAGTGGCTTTACAAAAATGTTAACACCATGCTATGTTTCCTCACAAACCCAATGTACTTTCTTGTATACATATAAATAAATAATAAATATATAATTTATAATCTGATTATTCGGCTGTTATCCCACAGTCATCGAGGAAAGACCTGAGGTGTGCCTTAGTGTTTATTTCATAAGTTTTCCCAGCGTCAGTCTTCTTAGCTAGAATTTTACCAACTCGCACAAAACAATGTTTAATTGATGCAATGAATTTTTATGGATTCCATGCAGTTCAAAGAAGAGACTTTGTGTGATCCTGGTCAGACATTCATTCATTCATATAAACAGAGGTTTGACTAGAGACTACACCTTTGCTAAGGTCTGACTTGCAGGGGCAGCTATCTAATTTCACACGAATTTTTCTGTTATTTTCACCAAATGATTTGGTACCACTCTATAAGCTGATTTGATGATTCTTGCTTGAATTGAATACTTCATCTCATTATGCAATTATCGGATCAGGATGGCAGCACAGTCTTTTCCGTCGGTTTTTGGGGGAAATCATTATCTCATTATCACATTATCTCATGTGAGGAGATAATGATAGAATCAAGGAGCTTATGTTGGTCTGATTCGTCTTGGGTAACAGTGTGTTGCTGTTGTAGGGGGTTAAGATGGTTCTCAAATTTTTGTAACATTTCTTCCTGTTTTCTAGTGATTTCTGCTGGTTGAAAGTTAGTTACTGTGTTCTTAAGAGAGATTAATTCCAGTTAGAGGAGGCCGACTCTGGTAGACAGATCTTGATTATTCTTGAGCATGACTATAGCTTCACCTTGTAGGTTCATTATTATGGCCGACTGCTCTTCGATTACTGATATTTGGTCTTCATGTATCTGGGTTAATAACTTGAGTTATGGGTTATCAGCGAAGCGCTTGAAGTCGGAACAAGTTGCGGCAGCTCGTTTAAGTTGCTCCATATGGTTACATAATTGTTGCATGGTCCGTGTCGGAGACGCCGATGACGTCGCTCCACCCAGCTGTGATGGTTTGTTTTTGTTGTCAAGGGGGAGAGTCGGTTCCCCCCGTCCCCCCTCCCCGGTAGCCCCCGAGGGGGAGACAACCGCACTATTCCTGTTGCTGGCCTAGCTAGTTGGGTTATTCCTGATAGGTGTGCTATCTTTCTTAGTGGCCTTACTGGGCTTGGTGTTGGTTATCTTGTTGAGATCTTGAGGTTATCTTGAGAAGATTTCGGGGCTTTAGTGTCCCCGCGGCCCAGTCCCCGACCAGGCCTCCACCGCCAGGAAGCAGCCCGTGACAGCTGACTAACACCCAAGTACCTATTTTACTGCTAGGTAACAGGGTCATAGGGTGAAAGAAACTCTGCCCATTGTTTCTCGCCGGCGCCCGGGATCGAACTCGGACCACAGGATCACAAGTCCAGTGTGCTGTCCGCTCGGCCGACCGGCTCCCATGGTATGCATGGTAGCAGGATAAATGTAGGCAGGTAAATGGGAAAGACTCGTCGATGTGGTAACAATGCAAGTTTCCTCAGCTGTATGAGTTCCTGCTTCCTCATACCCTTAATCACTAGACCTACTAGAATCACTGATAGTACTGTCACGGCTCTTAACCACATCTGGACTAACATAACCTCTCCACTTACTTCAGGGATAATCATTGACAGAACCACAGACCATTACCCCACATTTCTCCTAACCAACATTAACAAACAACCTGGAGATACAAGGGAAGATAAGTTTTAGGCTGCACAGTGAAACTTCTATAGGCAATTTCATTGCTGCTGATGCAGCAATGAAATGTTAACTCATTTTATTGCTGAACTAGGAGACCGAATTAGGTAACATAGGGAACATCAACCTAGCAGTGCAAACATTTCTTCAGAAAACTCTCAGCCTTTATAACACCCACTGTCCTATGCTAACGAAACAAGTCACAACTAAAAGGCTAATCAATCCATGGTTTACAAAGAGAATACTTAAATCTATTAATAAAAAAATCATGATCTTGAGAAGAAGTAATAGTTAGGTGTCGTCTCCAAAGAATTTTCAAAGATTTACTCATCAATGCTGTCTAAAATAATTAGGAGAGCCAAAATAAAATACTACGAAAATAAATTCACTCAAATAATGGGCAACATTAAGTTAACATGGAGCACTATTTGCAATATTTTGGGTTAAATTTTTTTTAAATAAAAAACCAATACTCCTATCCAATAACGACGGTTTGCTTTCAGCCTCTGATACTGCTATTGAATGAAAAAGGTTCTTCTCATTCATTGGGACATCCCTAACTAATGATATTCCATCCTCCCGTACTAATGTCAAGGACTACCTTACAGGTAGTCTCTGTATCTAATGCCTGCTAACTCCACTGATGTTAATGAGATAATTCTTTCCCTTAAAGCAAAGTCTAATGCCCTTGCTGAGATACTAACTCTAATTTACAAAAAAGCCTCCAGATTTTTAGCTCCTGTCATTGCATTGCTGTAAAACACATAACGTGAACTCCAAACCTTTCCAGATATTCTAAAAAAAGAGAGAGAGTAACCCCAGTCCATAAATGTGGTGATGCCACTGATGTCAACAACTTCAGACCTATATCAATTCTGCCAAACTTGTTAAAAATATTTGAAAAGCTAATCTACAAGCAGCTTTACTCTAATCTACCCAAACACAATATACATAGCTCTTGCCAATATGGCTTCAGACCAAAAACGAGCACTACTGATGCACTAGTTAGTATGATTAACTTGATACATGCGGCTCTTGATAAAAATGAGTTCCTTGTTGGGTTACTTGTTAACCTACGTAAGGCTTTTTGACACTGTCAATCACCAAAACCTTCTTCTTAAAATACATCATTAAGGAGTCAGAGGTCACTCCCTCCAATATCTTCAGTCTTACCTTACTGACAGGCTCCAGTATGTTTCTGTGAATAATTCCATTTTACCAACCCTACCCATCAACATTGGTGTTCGTCAGGGCAGCCTAATTGGCCCTCTCCTCTTTCTCATATTTATTAATGACCTTCCACATGCCTCTCAACACCTCTAACCAATTCTATTTGCTGATGACACAACCTTCATTTTCTCCAGTCCTGACCCTCTTGCTCTAAATGTCACAGTGAATACTGAACTAAATAAAGTCTATCTTTGGCTAACTGCTAACAAACTCACTCTTAACATTGACAAAACTTTCTATATTTTGTTTGGCAATAAATCCTCAAATCAAATTAATCTAAGAATAAACAATATCCAAATTAGTAACAGAGTAGATGGCAAGTTCATTGGTGTTTTCAACGATAACAAGCTGAATTTCCAGGGACACATTCTAAATATATCAAAAAAAGTTTCTAAAACTGGTGACATTCTCTCTAAGATCAGATATTATGTACCTCGCCCTGCCCAGGTGACGCTCTATTACTCTCTTATCTATCCTTATCTCAATTATGGTATTTGTGCTTGGGGTTCTACTACCCAAAATCATTTACGTCCTCTAATTACTCAACATAAAGCTGCTATTAGAACAATATCTAACTCTGGCCCCAGACAGCACTCGGTACCCTTACTCAAATCTTTGAATATGTTAGATATTTAGTCACTGCACATCCTCTTATGTGTACTCTATATATTTAAAACTCTGAACTGTAATGTCAATCCTGGCCATAAAAACTTCTTAGAAGGTTGTTCAGATCCCATGAGCACCACACCAGAAACAAATACCTATTTGATATTCCAAGAGTGCGCCTTAACCGAACTAGAAATGCTCGACAACTCAAGGGACCCAGCATGTGGAATGACCTCCCTAATCATGCCAAAGGCTGTACCTCTCTCAACCAGTTTAAGAGTTGAACTAACTACTACCTAATTAGCTCAATGTAACCTACCTTAGTCTCTAAATGTCAACCCATGTCTTGCTATTCTAAACAATGCTGTTTGTTGACCAACTTGTACAATTGCGGATTTTTTTCATGTTCCCCCTTTTCTTCATTTTTTTATTCCTTTTTTCAACACAATTTATACTTTTCTCCCAATTACTATTAAGTTGTAGTCTAAGTGTTTTTCCCCTACACCTTGCTGGAAACGCTATGCGTATTAGTGGCTTTAGGTATTGTATATACTAGCTCTATCTATAAATCCAACATTATGTTTGTAACTTTGCATCTATGTATGTACTTTTCCTGAATAAAATATTATTATTATTATTATGAACGTTGGGAACAACTTCCTCCAGGGAGCAACACTAATGAGGTCGAAATGGGATAATATGGGTTGGTCTTGTCGTTTGTTTCAATCACATTTGGGTCACTGTGTACTTAGCTGCCTTCAGGGGATGCTACATCATCTGTGGGCAGCCGTGGGCTCAACGAGCAGGTAACAAAACTGGAGGGGCGGCAGAGTCGTCAGGAGCTGTGAGCGTTCGTTGTTGGGTTCTTATTCTTAGGACTAGTAGTACCCGGCCACAGCAACCTACCCTGTCCCCCAGTCCTCATCATCATTTTCCCCTCACCCGTCTCCTCGGCCTCCCAACCATTCCCCACTCCCCAGTCCCTATGTCCTCCCCACCATTCTCCATTTCTCCATCCCCTCGTCCCCACCATCCCAAACTCCCCCGTCCCCTCATCCTTCCCTACCATTACCCCCTCCCATGTCCCCTCGTCCTCCGCACCATCTCTCACTTCCGTCCCCTCATCATCCCCACCATTCCCCACTCCCTTATCCGATGCCTTCCCAAATAATCTGATGTTTCCATCAGAAAATTAAGAACATCAAGTGATCTGATGTTCCTATCATTGCAATATAAGAAAAACAGTTAAAAAATGAAATGAAAATATGAAAAAAATATAAAAATAAACTATTCTCACTCAATTAATGGTCTGGAAAAACAACACAGCTCAATTCTAACACAATTCACACAAAATAATTAAATCAAAATGAAAAAACAAAATCTTAGAAAAATTCAATTTAACAATGCAATCAGAAACATTGAAAGCATAGTTTTACCTGTAACAGGTGTGGCATCTATACTTATGCTTGCGAAATGAACGGTATGGTAAACAACACAGCTCAATTCCAACACAATGTCACACAAAATAATTTATTAGAAATAAAATAAATCGAAATCTATGAAAATAAAATTTATCAATGCAATCAGAAACATTCAAATGGAATTCGTGATATATTTAATATAGCGTTCATGTTGCTATAATGTGCAACAGATGGCGCTGTTTTTCAAAAACGCATGTTTTTCCAGTCACAGGTGAGGCATGTATATAGTAGATATATAAAAATACACGCCTATTCGAATGCAACATTGTGTCAAAATGTCAAAGCAATCGGTAAAGAGGTTTCAAAGATTTCCCTCACATGAAAAACATATGAAAAACACAGTTTTTGAGAAGAAGCATGTTTTTTTTTATCGTCACAAACGTGACATCAATATAGAATGTATATAAAAACATGCTTGGATGTGAATGGAACGTTGTGTGAAAATGTCAAAGCAATCGGTGAAGTACTTTCGGAGATTAGCGATTTTGAACAAACGAACATTTCCATTTTAGTATTTATATACTAGCAGTACCCGCCACGCGTTGCTGTGGCTCAGTCTGGTTAAATGGCTAAGAAAGAAAAGAAAAAACGCACGTTTCTAATATGTTTAATTTCACAATGCTTGTGGATATACATTGTGGTTTTGTTGTTCCATTGTCTGTGGAGATATAGAGATTGTCTGGTTTGCCGACTCTATAACACGCAACATATAATTGTCCATGTGAGAAGCAATCCGTGTCTAGATATAAACTGCAGAATTTTAAAGATTGGCCTTGAGCTTTGCTGACAGTGATTGCAAACGCCAATCGAATTGGAAATTACAATCTTTTAAATTGAAATGACATATCTGTTGGAATCATAGGAATGCGAGGAATGAGGACATCTTCACCTTTCAAAGGTCCTGTCAAGATTGTTGCTTCTACGACGTTGCTGATTAATTTTTTTACTGCAAGGCATGTGGCGTTGCAAAGTTTTGGCTGGTTGATATTTCGCAACATGATAATTGACAAGCCGATTTTCAATTGCCGTACGTGCGATGGTATCCCTGGCACTTGTACGTGTGATGGTATCCCTGGCAGATCGAGTGAATTAAAAAAAAATTGGATAATTAACTGCTTTATCTTCTTCCACAACAGTGTCGACGAACTTGTATGTGATTGCCTCGCTTGAAGGTTCTTAAGTTCTTAGACGTTTTGTTCTTGGCCACAAGAATAGCTCGTTCACTTAGCCAGTCGTGATTCTTATAATTGGTTTGAATATTGGGAAATACTTTTTCAACCAGTTCTTCTTTGGACGTCATTAAATTGCAGAATTTATAAGGCAATGAAATTCGTCCTGAGGTCAGATCAACCGGCACGTTTACGTTCCCTATCTCCAGAAATTGATGTGAGAATATCTCAGCTGATGGATCGTTTTTCAGTAGCAACATAACTACACGCATATTTATAGTTAATTTAAATGTCTTTACGTGGTGCCACAAAGTAGAGTATTTCAGGCAAGCATTTATTTCGTCTGCTGGTGTCGACCGAGGAATTACAAGTAATATTTGCCTGAAATCTACTGCAAGCAATATTATTGCGTTCCCAAATGGTCTGATTTTTCTACGCAAATCTTGCAATGATCGATCAAGAGCCTCGAGCGATTTTTTGTGGGCGTCGGTTCAGCATCTTTCTTTTTTCTACTGAGACAGTGTAGGCTTAGGCTGCGTAGGAGATGAACGTTTGTGGGGTCCTCCCCTGCGCTTGCGCTCGTTGTCGGTGGTGTAATTGGACTTGCTGCATTTACGAAGCTTAATAGCCAATATGGGACACACACACACCAGGTGGGTCTGAAACTTGGTTATCACCTGCACTAGTAAATTAAAAGTGACATTTGTAGCCTTGTTGCTGGCCTGCGAAGGAACGCCTCTCCTCCTCACACACCTATTGGGCTTAAACCAAACATGTCAGGTACCCAAAGATAGCTCTTGCGCCATACAACCGCTGAGCCGTGATTGCCTTTTTCTTTGATCGGAGACGCTAGTGACCATGAAACAATGCAGCCTCTTTTCAGTGTAGATACTTTGAGTGATGCCTTAACTCTCCCACTTCTACATTAGTTGATGTGAAGTAGTGCTCTGACGATTGAGGACGGTTAGAAACTTTAATTACAAAAACTTTGTGGATTAACAATGGAGCTGTTCGAATATTGGGCATTGATGTGGCATCAACTATAGCTGTGCTAGGCCTAGCTCCTCGCCCGGCCAGGAAAGGAGGATATAGGTGCCAGGAACGCCTTCATGATCAACATGCTTATTGCATGCCTCTCCGCCAGCTCTCAAGAACTACGGTTTGTTGACTGTGTATTTCAATTTTGTTGTGAGTATTGAGCAGACTCCAGGTATTTATGCATATGTCACTAACTTAAAATTTAGTTCACAGGTCTGCAAGTACGCTGTGACCTTGAAAATAGCGGAGCCTCATATATGCATGCTGGCTGATTTATTTTTGCTGATCTTGTTTGATGGTTCGCGGCCCCTTCCACCCTGTGAATTGGCAAACTACTGATGTGCTGCTTTGTGGTTCACTGTGGAGCGAGTGTACCGTAATACCCTGCATATAGATGTTGTGTCTTTACCGTCATGGCAACTGTCCTGGGCGAGATGCTGGGCAGCACGTCACCGTTGCCAGATAGTGACATTGGGGACCACCGTATGCTCAATTGTTCTCTAATGACGGTGCGATCTCCTCAGTGATGACCCACGCCACATCAGAGGGCGGTGCATATGATAAAGGTTACAAGGTGCAAATGAGTAAAAGTCAGCGCCGTAAGCATTCGAGAACGGCACGATCTAACCAACCCAATTCGGCTGCTGCCAAACATTTACGGCTAGATTTTTCTCTGGGAACCACAGTAGAGGGAAAAGTGCAGTGGTTGTGAAGCCTCTGCGACATATAATGACATGGTCTAAGTTACCTAGAGATGAAAATGAGTATTTACAAACGACAGTGCTTTTGTAAATGTGTAGCTAAACACAGAGTATGCAGGCATTAAGATGAAAAATGCAGTACCAAGGTGTCCAAAAGTAACCATTGTCATATTCAATGTTAACAAACTCATTAAGCCTGTATATCTCTGTGATGAAATGTTGTAAACCCTTAACGTCCGAGAAATGGCCTCATAACTTCCACGTGGAAAGGTGCCACGCCTATACCTGATAGAATTTACTCTAGAGCAGCTTTAGGTCGGCACTATAACATTGCCTTATACAACCCTCCCCCTCGTAGGTGTTATAAGTGTCAACGCTGGGGACGTCACGTAGCCAGGTACTGCTCAAGCAAAAACTATTTTTGTGCCGTGTGTTGTGAACCTCATAAATCGGAGGTGTGTTTTAAACTCATAAATGAGCTGCACCCAGTAAGTGAAAAATGCATAAACTGTGGCAGGAGCGGTGCTCAAGCCTGACACCTTGACTGTGGCAGGAGTGGTGTTCAAGCCTGGCACCTTGACTGTGGCAGGAGTGGTGTTCAAGCCTGGCACCTTGACTGTGGCAGGAGCAGTGCTCAAGCCTGGCTCCTTGACTGTGGCACAAGCAGTGTTCAAGCCTGGCACCTTGACTGTGGCAGAAGCAGTGTTCAAGAGTGGCACCTTGACTGTGGCACGAGCAGTGTTCAAGCCTGGCCCCTTGACTGTGGCAGGAGCATTATTCAAGCCTGGCACCTTGACTGTGGCAGGAGCATTATTCAAGCCTGGCCCCTTGACTGTGGCAGGAGCATTATTCAAGCCTGGCACCTTGACTGTGGCAGGAGCATTATTCAAGCCTGGCACCTTGACTGTGGCAGGAGCGGTGTTCAAGCCTGGCACCTTGACTGTGGCAGGAGCATTATTCAAGCCTGGCACCTTGACTGTGGCAGGAGCATTATTCAAGTCTGGCACCTTGACTGTGGCAGGAGCGGTGTTCAAGCCTGGCACCTTGACTGTGGCAGGAGCATCATTCAAGCCTGGCACCTTGACTGTGGCAGGAGCGGTGTTCAAGCCTGGCACCTTGTCTGTGGCAGGAGTGGTGTTCAAGCCTGGCACCTTGACTGTGGCAGGAGTGGTGTTCAAGCCTGGCACCTTGGCTGTGGCAGGAGTGGTGTTCAAGCCTGGCAACTTGACTGTGGCAGGAGCAGTGTTCAAGCCTGGCACCTTGACTGTGGCAGGAGTGGTGTTCAAGCCTGGCACCTTGACTGTGGCAGGAGTGGTGTTCAAGTCTGGCATCTTGACTATGGCAGGAGTGGTGTTCAAGCCTGGCACCTTGGCTGTGGCAGGAGTGGTGTTCAAGCCTGGCAACTTGACTGTGGCAGGAGTGGTGTTCAAGCCTGGCACCTTGACTGTGGCAGGAGTGGTGTTCAAGCATGGCACCTTGACTGTGGCAGGAGTGGTGTTCAAGCATGGCACCTTGACTGTGGCAGGAGTGGTGTTCTAGCATGGCACCTTGACTGTGGCAGGAGTGGTGTTCAAGCCTGGCACCTTGACTGTGGCAGGAGTGGTGTTCAAGCCTGGCACCTTGACTGTGGCAGGAGCGGTGTTCAAGTCTGGCACCTTGACTGTGGCAGGAGTGGTGTTCAAGTCTGGCACCTTGACTGTGGCAGGAGTGGTGTTCAAGTCTGGCACCTTGACTGTGGCAGGAGTGGTGTTCAAGTCTGGCACCTTGACTGTGGCAGGAGTGGTGTTCAAGTCTGGCACCTTGACTGTGGCAGGAGTGGTGTTCAAGCATTGCACCTTGACTGTGGCAGGAGTGGTGTTCAAGCATGGCACCTTGACTGTGGCAGACTGCCCCTGATGTAGAGTGGCCACTCCGCGGTTCTGCCAGTGGTGGACCTGTCCCTGATGTAGAGTGACCACTTCCTTGTTCTGGAAGTGTTTCTTCCCCCACATAGTTCAGATTAAATGCTGGTTACGGAGATCGAGAAAGGCTCGTTGACTTCATGCTCCACAAGGATGATGAATGCAACGTGCCATTTACTGAGTTTGAATTACTCACGGCTCCTAAACAAAGGTAAAGCCACATCCCCGGTGAGGATGGTATCACTTAAGACATATTGCGTCCTACTTCCTTTAGTACCAGGGAATCCCCTGCTTGAGCTGTATAATATGAGCTATGTTACTGGGGAACTTCCTATCTCTTGGACCAACAGTATAATAATTCCAATTCCCAAGACAAACCACGAAAATGCTTTCCACCCAATTTCCCTTATTAGCTGCATTTGCAAAACATTCGAGAGAATGGTCACTAAACCGTCTCCTCCATAGAATAAGAACCATGCTATCCCCCAGATATATGGCTTCATGCATTGAAGGAGTGTGCATCATTGCATCACCATCTTTCTTACCCTGCACACTGAAAAGTCATATACCACCTTCCTGGATCTCAAGTCTGCCGTCGATATTGCAAATCAACATGTTATCTTGAGTGAGCTTGCAAGAATGAATATTGGTGGTCGGCTTCTTTCTTGGATCAGGGGTTACTTATTCAGCAGGAAGTCATCTGTATTTTTCCAGAGGCATAGGAGTGTAACAAGAGACTTCGAACTAGGTACCCCGCAGGGAGGTGTCCTCAGTCCTACCTTATTTAATATCTTAATAAACATGCTGTTAAACTCTGTACCGAGCAAACCCCACGTCCACATCATTAGCTAAGCTGATGATATAATGATACACACCACTGGGTATGCTAACACGCAGAACACTCTTAACTCTGTATTAGACTCATTTCAGCAGAAAAAACAAAGATACTAAATCGGCGCCCACCCAGGCAGGGAGGAGCTGTTCGCAAGATGCAACTGTCTGATGGCTCCCAGCTTGACAATGTAAACAGATTCAAATACCTTGGCCTTGAGGTGCCACTGTATGGTCCTGTTGTATTCAGACTCTGTCGTCAGTATAAAGAGAGGCTCCGAGCTCTCAAGGCTGTTGCAGGTTATCACTCAGGCTATGGTGCCAATGTCAGAATTGTCAAAATGATGTACCTTGCAGACATCAGATCTTTAGTGGATTATGCTGCACCTCTGCTTGTTTTGATGCCTGAAAGACAGCTTGGAGGGCTTGAAAAATTGCAGAACGAAGCCTTGAGGATAATTCTTGGGTGCCCTCGTACCACAAAGATACTTATCATGAGAAAGGAACTTAATATTACGAGCGTTGTTGATCGTGTTACTAAAATTAACTGTTATATTGGTTTAAAAATGCTTAGGCTAACTCATCCTAACCCTTGCACAGAAGCCCTCCAGAATTTCTTTATTGAAGGTCAGTATTGTTCCAGATGGATAACTAAAACTGGAACTAAACTCATAATATATCAGATTTATAATTTGTACCAAGACAACAACGGCACTTTCCTGCACCGAGGGAGATTACACCCTTTCCAATTTCAATCCCTCCCTTTGCACCCAAGAAACAAATTAGAGCTTTGTTCAAGCTTCGTCTTGAGGCAAAGCTCAACGCCTTAAAGCCATATTGATGCTCTCTCCACAGAGCATTCTCTCTCTCAAATTATATTCACTGATAGTTCCCTACACCGCACCACTGGTGCAGCTGGAAGTGCAGTTGTACTGACAATGGGCGATGGCTTATATTTTGAGTGGGGAGTCCGGATAAACAACTGGGCCTCTACCCTTCAGATCGAACTATTTGCCTTGCTCCTTGCACTGAAATGTGTACAAGTCTCCAAAATTGATACATTAATTGTAAGTGACTCTTTGTCATCCTTAAATGTTCTCAACTCTTTAAGACATAACTGTAACATGCTCGTGTCCGAAGCTAGACACAAATACAACAAAATTAATAATGATGGTAACAGAGTCCATTTCATTTGCAATCCATCTCATGTTGGCCTCCGAATGTATGATAGAGCTGATAAGTTAGCCAAAGAATCTGCCTTTAAAGGAGACGTTGAGTGTAACCTTGGATTGTCAATGAGCAATCTGAGAGCAGCAGTACACCATGAACTTTAACAAAATGTTGTAGATCTGAGACAAAGTGAAATCGACACCAGTAATTCCATCTATCATCTTACTATCATGCAAGAGGAGCCACACATCTATGGTTCAACCAATAAAATCAGCAAACTTCAAGATGTTAATACTGCTCGGCTTAGACTGGGTTACAAGTATCTCTGGGAATTCTCATTATCTGCCGATGTATACCTGATCAAATGTAAACTGTGTCAACAAAATTTTTCGCACACTCTCCGTCACTATGTGTCGGAGTGCGAAAAAATACGTGAATTCAGAGACAATTCTATAACCAATGTTCCAGCAATGTGTCAATATTTCATTCAAAAGGATCTGCTACTAGAAATTTTATCCAAATATCCCCAGATTGTTAACTGTAGGTAGTAACTAAGTGACTGTAACCTATCCACCGCTGCCCACTGGATAAGGGGCGGTGTAACCTATCCTCCGCTGCCCAGTGGATGGGGGGCGTTGTGCAGCACAAACATATCAATTGTGACACTAGCTCTCCACACATGTCAGTTGCTTAATTTAGAAACTGTACTTGTGGTCGATCTCGAACCCATTGATGATATGACAACTTATACTGAATTTTGTAACTAGCTCATCAAGATTGTAACTTGCTTTGCTAAATGAATTGTGGGGTTCAGTCCCTGAGCCCATTATGTGCCTCTGTAACCCTTTTCACTACCGCCCACAAGATGGGGTATGGGGTGCATAATAAATGAACTAAAGTAACTAAAATACACATATATAATAAAAACAAGTGAAGTAATAAAAAGGTTACTGTATTGGGACAGTAGGATCAAAATATTAATGCAGTAAGTTGCAAATGAGGAAATGAACAATACACAAAATAGTGGGTTAAACAAGAAAGAACAAAAATAACTTAAAATGATAAAATTAAAAACTTTTTGAAAGGAAAGGCAGAGCTATAGTACACTTTGGTTATTAGATGAAACTATTAATCTTTATTAATCTTTGTTAAATTACCATTCAAGCTGTCAATGCAATCAATCAGAGCTACCGATGTGATTTAATATACCTATTAATCTCCCTCATCTCATTTTTTCCCATGCAATGTACATGTTATCACTTTATAAATTTTGCTAGAATTTACCTACTTAAAATTATATGTTAGATTAAGGACCTGCCCGAAATGCTGCGCATACCTTTTTTTTTATTTATTTTTTTACACGTAACACATGCAAATTAAATACAATAAAAACAATAAGTACATTATCAAACAAAGCAAAACAATAAACCACTGGCCAGAAGGGCTGACAGCAAATTACAAACATGAGAAATGCAAGAGCAAACATCAAAAGTGAAAACAATGTCAAACAAGCAAGCACAGTAACATTACAAAACAAAACAGTATAAACAAAACAACTATCAAGATGTATAACATGAAACATAACAAGAAAAATACAATAAACAACAAACAAAACAAAAATAACAAACAGGTACAACATTGTAATGCACTAATAAAACACCAGTGCAAGGTACATCACAGAAAGAAGACATGAATAAAAACACTCACACCAAACTAACCGCCTCGCAACAAACAAAGGGAGAGGCCAAAATTATACAATAATAACAAACAAGCACTCCCTGCAATCAAGAAAACAAAACATAGTAACATACACAACAAACAAGCACCGGCCTGAAGGACCGAGAACAAACACATCATAGAGGTCATCATGAAATAGAACAAGAAAATCGCACAGCACACAACAAGCCAAAAACAACAATAAAAAAACAATAATAAAAATAACAACAAAAACAATAATAATCAAAGATAATAATAAAACTAATATAAACAAACTAACAAATAAAATAAAAATAAAATGAAATAAAAATAAAATAAAAATAAAAACAAAAATAAAACAAAAATAAAAACAAAAATAAAAACAAAAAACAACACAGTCAAGCAATGCATAAGTAAAACACACATGGCAAAATAACAACATAAAAGCAAATACAGGAACAAAAAACTCCCTCACCAAAACACCGGCCTCACAACAAAGAAGGAAGAGGCATGGGCACAGAATACAAGGAGGCCATGGGGGCACATAACACTACAGGAACAAGAAATCAGCTAACATATTTGCCCGGGAACAAGACCCGGGGGAACCACACATGGAACGCGTCCCAAAGCAGCCACCTCCCCCCAAGAGGCTACACCCTCCACCGAGACCGTCATGTTATTCGGAACCCCGGCAACAAACACCTGCAAACAGGGAACCCAGATGGTGTCATGCCGGAGGCGAGTAACCGCCACCCTCTTCCATATAACGGAAACCTGCTCTTCATGAAAATCCTCCAGTCGTTCAGACAGCAGGATTCTGGAAACCGCAGCCTCCATAGCTTCAAGTCGCAACCCCGCAGGAGAGAGCCGGTCAGAGGGCACCACCACAGGAGCACCAGCGGCCACGGGCACACCACCAGATGACTGCAGGGAACCAGGGCAGCGCGCATCCTTGCGTAAAGTTACTACCAGGCCACGCCCAGCACCAGCATCCACACCATCCCTGGCAGCGGAAGCCACCACTCCCCACTACGGAGAGCCCCCTGGCGGGGAAGGAACAGAAGGCACACCCTGAGACACGGGCATCAGCACCAGCAGGCACATGAACCTCCGCCACCACCACCCACGGAGACAACGACGCATCCGGATCCACGCCGTCAACACCTGAAGACTCACAGTCACTGAACTCCCCAACATCGGCCCAGGCAGTAGACGAACGCCTGGAACGCTTGGGCTCCGGCCGGATATCGTTAGAGCCAGAAGCAGACCCAGAAACATGGGCACCACCAGCCGGACGAACTGACGTCCGACGCAGAACGGCAGCAGGCTCTACCACAGGAGGAACCGGACCACACACAGCAGGAGGCACCACAGCCACCCCAGCACAGAAGGGACCCAAGGTGAGGCTGCAGGGCCCAGTCCAGCAGCTGAAGATGAGGAAGCAGATGACGACGCCCCACAGGGAGTAACAGGAAGACCCACGGGAGCAGCAGGGCCAAAGACAGGAGCAGGAGTAACATTCGACGGTACCGCAACATCCGGAGGAGTGCCGGCGACAACCGGGACAACAGGCGATGCTGGGGGAGCCTCGGCAGCGAACGGGACGCTCATCTCCTCATCCCCGGAGTCCTCCTCCAGAGGGAGCGGCGGGAAATCCTCTTCATAAAACAAATTCATTGGAGCGACCGGATCAGCAGTACACCCAGCAGCCTGATGCCCCAACAAGCCACACCGGAAACAAATACGGGGTTGTCAGGCATAAAACACCCGCACGTAGTACCCTAACAGCCGGACAGATGACGGAATGTCGGACCTCAGTCGCATCCCGAGGGGTCCGAATGTTGGTTTTCACACCTGAATATGTTCCAGACGAGAGCGAGTTCATCCGCACACTGACGACGGAGCCGTACCTCTGGAAGAAACGCCGGAGGAGAGACTGAGGATAGTCCATGGGGGACCCATGGACACTCACATGTCACAGCACCCCTACGGTCCGAAATGGTCACAGACCCGGTGCTGTCCTACAGCTGCAAAGTACGCCCTTCGTACCTCCGGAGAAAATCACGGTACACTGCCTCACCCACAAACTTTATGATGACACGGCGAGCAGTGACCAGCTCGACACCATATACGTCCTGGACCAGGACTCGGAGCATTTCATTCAAGACCAAGTCCACAAGCGGGTAACCAGCACAGCCCGTAAACTCCAAACCTATGGAGTTTTTCCTCACGACAGCTGGAATAGGGCCGCCTATCGCAAACACTCCAAGTCCCCACCATCAGGATCAGCAGGGAGAGTAGAGACACCCACACCCCTTGCCGGCGAAAACAGCAATCACCCCAAAACTGCCGGAGTGGGCACACGACACATCCACACTGCTCGGCAGCCCACAGGCGACTCCAATGCTGCGCATACTAGTGGCTTTACAAAAATGTTAACACCATGCTATGTTTCCTCACAAACCCAATGTACTTTCTTGTATACATATAAATAAATAATAAATATATAATTTATAATCTGATTATTCGGCTGTTATCCCACAGTCATCGAGGAAAGACCTGAGGTGTGCCTTAGTGTTTATTTCATAAGTTTTCCCAGCGTCAGTCTTCTTAGCTAGAATTTTACCAACTCGCACAAAACAATGTTTAATTGATGCAATGAATTTTTATGGATTCCATGCAGTTCAAAGAAGAGACTTTGTGTGATCCTGGTCAGACATTCATTCATTCATATAAACAGAGGTTTGACTAGAGACTACACCTTTGCTAAGGTCTGACTTGCAGGGGCAGCTATCTAATTTCACACGAATTTTTCTGTTATTTTCACCAAATGATTTGGTACCACTCTATAAGCTGATTTGATGATTCTTGCTTGAATTGAATACTTCATCTCATTATGCAATTATCGGATCAGGATGGCAGCACAGTCTTTTCCGTCGGTTTTTTGGGGAAATCATTATCTCATTATCACATTATCTCATGTGAGGAGATAATGATAGAATCAAGGAGCTTATGTTGGTCTGATTCGTCTTGGGTAACAGTGTGTTGCTGTTGTAGGGGGTTAAGATGGTTCTCAAACTTTTGTAACATTTCTTCCTGTTTTCTAGTGATTTCTGCTGGTTGAAAGTTAGTTACTGTGTTCTTAAGAGAGATTAATTCCAGTTAGAGGAGGCCGACTCTGGTAGACAGATCTTGATTATTCTTGAGCATGACTATAGCTTCACCTTGTAGGTTCATTATTATGGCCGACTGCTCTTCGATTACTGATATTTGGTCTTCATGTATCTGGGTTAATAACTTGAGTTATGGGTTATCAGCGAAGCGCTTGAAGTCGGAACAAGTTGCGGCAGCTCGTTTAAGTTGCTCCATATGGTTACATAATTGTTGCATGGTCCGTGTCGGAGACGCCGATGACGTCGCTCCACCCAGCTGTGATGGTTTGTTTTTGTTGTCAAGGGGGAGAGTCGGTTCCCCCCGTCCCCCCTCCCCGGTAGCCCCCGAGGGGGAGACAACCGCACTATTCCTGTTGCTGGCCTAGCTAGTTGGGTTATTCCTGATAGGTGTGCTATCTTTCTTAGTGGCCTTACTGGGCTTGGTGTTGGTTATCTTGTTGAGATCTTGAGGTTATCTTGAGAAGATTTCGGGGCTTTAGTGTCCCCGCGGCCCAGTCCTCGACCAGGCCTCCACCGCCAGGAAGCAGCCCGTGACAGCTGACTAACACCCAAGTACCTATTTTACTGCTAGGTAACAGGGTCATAGGGTGAAAGAAACTCTGCCCATTGTTTCTCGCCGGCGCCCGGGATCGAACTCGGACCACAGGATCACAAGTCCAGTGTGCTGTCCGCTCGGCCGACCGGCTCCTATGGTATGCATGGTAGCAGGATAAATGTAGGCAGGTAAATGGGAAAGACTCGTCGATGTGGTAACAATGCAAGTTTCCTCAGCTGTATGAGTTCCTGCTTCCTCATACCCTTAATCACTAGACCTACTAGAATCACTGATAGTACTGTCACGGCTCTTAACCACATCTGGACTAACATAACCTCTCCACTTACTTCAGGGATAATCATTGACAGAACCACAGACCATTACCCCACATTTCTCCTAACCAACATTAACAAACAACCTGGAGATCCAAGGGAAGATAAGTTTTAGGCTGCACAGTGAAACTTCTATAGGCAATTTCATTGCTGCTGATGCAGCAATGAAATGTTAACTCATTTTATTGCTGAACTAGGAGACCGAATTAGGTAACATAGGGAACATCAACCTAGCAGTGCAAACATTTCTTCAGAAAACTCTCAGCCTTTATAACACCCACTGTCCTATGCTAACGAAACAAGTCACAACTAAAAGGATAAACAATCCATGGTTTACAAAGAGAATACTTAAATCTATTAATAAAAAAATCATGATCTTGAGAAGAAGTAATAGTTAGGTGTCGTCTCCAAAGAATTTTCAAAGATTTACTCATCAATGCTGTCTAAAATAATTAGGAGAGCCAAAATAAAATACTACGAAAATAAATTCACTCAAATAATGGGCAACATTAAGTTAACATGGAGCACTATTTGCAATATTTTGGGTTAAATTTTTTTTAAATAAAAAACCAATACTCCTATCCAATAACGACGGTTTGCTTTCAGCCTCTGATACTGCTATTGAATGAAAAAGGTTCTTCTCATTCATTGGGACATCCCTAACTAATGATATTCCATCCTCCCGTACTAATGTCAAGGACTACCTTACAGGTAGTCTCTGTATCTAATGCCTGCTAACTCCACTGATGTTAATGAGATAATTCTTTCCCTTAAAGCAAAGTCTAATGCCCTTGCTGAGATACTAACTCTAATTTACAAAAAAGCCTCCAGATTTTTAGCTCCTGTCATTGCATTGCTGTAAAACACATAACGTGAACTCCAAACCTTTCCAGATATTCTAAAAAAAGAGAGAGAGTAACCCCAGTCCATAAATGTGGTGATGCCACTGATGTCAACAACTTCAGACCTATATCAATTCTGCCAAACTTGTTAAAAATATTTGAAAAGCTAATCTACAAGCAGCTTTACTCTAATCTACCCAAACACAATATACATAGCTCTTGCCAATATGGCTTCAGACCAAAAACGAGCACTACTGATGCACTAGTTAGTATGATTAACTTGATACATGCGGCTCTTGATAAAAATGAGTTCCTTGTTGGGTTACTTGTTAACCTACGTAAGGCTTTTTGACACTGTCAATCACCAAAACCTTCTTCTTAAAATACATCATTAAGGAGTCAGAGGTCACTCCCTCCAATATCTTCAGTCTTACCTTACTGACAGGCTCCAGTATGTTTCTGTGAATAATTCCATTTTACCAACCCTACCCATCAACATTGGTGTTCGTCAGGGCAGCCTAATTGGCCCTCTCCTCTTTCTCATATTTATTAATGACCTTCCACATGCCTCTCAACACCTCTAACCAATTCTATTTGCTGATGACACAACCTTCATTTTCTCCAGTCCTGACCCTCTTGCTCTAAATGTCACAGTGAATACTGAACTAAATAAAGTCTATCTTTGGCTAACTGCTAACAAACTCACTCTTAACATTGACAAAACTTTCTATATTTTGTTTGGCAATAAATCCTCAAATCAAATTAATCTAAGAATAAACAATATCCAAATTAGTAACAGAGTAGATGGCAAGTTCATTGGTGTTTTCAACAATAACAAGCTGAATTTCCAGGGACACATTCTAAATATATCAAAAAAAGTTTCTAAAACTGGTGACATTCTCTCTAAGATCAGATATTATGTACCTCGCCCTGCCCAGGTGACGCTCTATTACTCTCTTATCTATCCTTATCTCAATTATGGTATTTGTGCTTGGGGTTCTACTACCCAAAATCATTTACGTCCTCTAATTACTCAACATAAAGCTGCTATTAGAACAATATCTAACTCTGGCCCCAGACAGCACTCGGTACCCTTACTCAAATCTTTGAATATGTTAGATATTAAGTCACTGCACATCCTCTCATGTGTACTCTATATATTTAAAACTCTGAACTGTAATGTCAATCCTGGCCATAAAAACTTCTTAGAAGGTTGTTCAGATCCCATGAGCACCACACCAGAAACAAATACCTATTTGATATTCCAAGAGTGCGCCTTAACCGAACTAGAAATGCTCGACAACTCAAGGGACCCAGCATGTGGAATGACCTCCCTAATCATGCCAAAGGCTGTACCTCTCTCAACCAGTTTAAGAGTTGAACTAACTACTACCTAATTAGCTCAAAGTAACCTACCTTAGTCTCTAAATGTCAACCCATGTCTTGCTATTCTAAACAATGCTGTTTGTTGACCAACTTGTACAATTGCGGATTTTTTTCATGTTCCCCCTTTTCTTCATTTTTTTATTCCTTTTTTCAACACAATTTATACTTTTCTCCCAATTACTATTAAGTTTTAGTCTAAGTGTTTTTCCCCTACACCTTGCTGGAAACGCTATGCGTATTAGTGGCTTTAGGTATTGTATATACTAGCTCTATCTATAAATCCAACATTATGTTTGTAACTTTGCATCTATGTATGTACTTTTCCTGAATAAAATATTATTATTATTATTATGAACGTTGGGAACAACTTCCTCCAGGGAGCAACACTAATGAGGTCGAAATGGGATAATATGGGTTGGTCTTGTCGTTTGTTTCAATCACATTTGGGTCACTGTGTACTTAGCTGCCTTCAGGGGATGCTACATCATCTGTGGGCAGCCGTGGGCTCAACGAGCAGGTAACAAAACTGGAGGGGCGGCAGAGTCGTCAGGAGCTGTGAGCGTTCGTTGTTGGGTTCTTATTCTTAGGACTAGTAGTACCCGGCCACAGCAACCTACCCTGTCCCCCAGTCCTCATCATCATTTTCCCCTCACCCGTCTCCTCGGCCTCCCAACCATTCCCCACTCCCCAGTCCCTATGTCCTCCCCACCATTCTCCATTTCTCCATCCCCTCGTCCCCACCATCCCAAACTCCCCCGTCCCCTCATCCTTCCCTACCATTACCCCCTCCCATGTCCCCTCGTCCTCCGCACCATCTCTCACTTCCGTCCCCTCATCATCCCCACCATTCCCCACTCCCTTATCCGATGCCTTCCCAAATAATCTGATGTTTCCATCAGAAAATTAAGAACATCAAGTGATCTGATGTTCCTATCATTGCAATATAAGAAAAACAGTTTAAAAATGAAATGAAAATATGAAAAAAATATAAAAATAAACTATTCTCACTCAATTAATGGTCTGGAAAAACAACACAGCTCAATTCTAACACAATTCACACAAAATAATTAAATCAAAATGAAAAAACAAAATCTTAGAAAAATTCAATTTAACAATGCAATCAGAAACATTGAAAGCATAGTTTTACCTGTAACAGGTGTGGCATCTATACTTATGCTTGCGAAATGAACGGTATGGTAAACAACACAGCTCAATTCCAACACAATGTCACACAAAATAATTTATTAGAAATAAAATAAATCGAAATCTATGAAAATAAAATTTATCAATGCAATCAGAAACATTCAAATGGAATTCGTGATATATTTAATATAGCGTTCATGTTGCTATAATGTGCAACAGATGGCGCTGTTTTTCAAAAACGCATGTTTTTCCAGTCACAGGTGAGGCATGTATATAGTAGATATATAAAAATACACGCCTATTCGAATGCAACATTGTGTCAAAATGTCAAAGCAATCGGTAAAGAGGTTTCAAAGATTTCCCTCACATGAAAAACATATGAAAAACACAGCTTTTGAGAAGAAACATGTTTTTTTTATCGTCACAAACGTGACATCAATATAGAATGTATATAAAAACATGCTTGGATGTGAATGGAACGTTGTGTGAAAATTTCAAAGCAATCGGTGAAGTACTTTCGGAGATTAGCGATTTTGAACAAACGAACATTTCCATTTTAGTATTTATATACTAGCAGTACCCGCCACGCGTTGCTGTGGCTCAGTCTGGTTAAATGGCTAAGAAAGAAAAGAAAAAGCGCACGTTTCTAATATGTTTAATTTCACAATGCTTGTGGATATACATTGTGGTTTTGTTGTTCCATTGTCTGTGGAGATATAGAGATTGTCTGGTTTGCCGACTCTATAACACGCAACATATAATTGTCCATGTGAGAAGCAATCCGTGTCTAGATATAAACTGCAGAATTTTAAAGATTGGCCTTGAGCTTTGCTGACAGTGATTGCAAACGCCAATCGAATTGGAAATTACAATCTTTTAAATTGAAATGACATATCTGTTGGAATCATAGGAATGCGAGGAATGAGGACATCTTCACCTTTGAAAGGTCCTGTCAAGATTGTTGCTTCTACGACGTTGCTGATTAATTTTTTTACTGCAAGGCATGTGGCGTTGCAAAGTTTTGGCTGGTTGATATTTCGCAACATGATAATTGACAAGCCGATTTTCAATTGCCGTACGTGCGATGGTATCCCTGGCAGTTGTACGTGTGATGGTATCCCTGGCAGATCGAGTGAATTAAAAAAAAATTGGATAATTAACTGCTTTATCTTCTTCCACAACAGTGTCGACGAACTTGTATGTGATTGCCTCGCTTGAATGTTCTTAAGTTCTTAGACGATTTGTTCTTGGCCACAAGAATAGCTCGTTCACTTAGCCAGTCGTGATTCTTATAATTGGTTTGAATATTGGGAAATACTTTTTCAACCAGTTCTTCTTTGGACGTCATTAAATTGCAGAATTTATAAGGCAATGAAATTCGTCCTGAGGTCAGATCAACCGGCACGTTTACGTTCCCTATCTCCAGAAATTGATGTGAGAATATCTCAGCTGATGGATCGTTTTTCAGTAGCAACATAACTACACGCATATTTATAGTTAATTTAAATGTCTTTACGTGGTGCCACAAAGTAGAGTATTTCAGGCAAGCATTTATTTCGTCTGCTGGTGTCGACCGAGGAATTACAAGTAATATTTGCCTGAAATCTACTGCAAGCAATATTATTGCGTTCCCAAATGGTCTGATTTTTCTACGCAAATCTTGCAATGATCGATCAAGAGCCTCGAGCGATTTTTTGTGGGGCATTGTGCATTCATCCCAAACAATAAGTTTGCATTTCTGGAATACTTTTCCCATGCTGGATGCTTTGGAAATGTTGCACGTGGGAGTTTCAATGAATTGCATGTTCAATGGCGATTTCAAAGCCGAAGTAGCAGTTCTTCCACCTGTTAGCAATGTCAGAGCAATTCCGGATGATGCAAGAGCTAACGTTAAGTCATTTCGGGATCGAAATGCTGCCAGAATCAATATAATTAGGAAGGTTTTACAGTTCCTCCTGGCGCATCTAAGAAGATTTCTCCAAGCCCGTTATTGACAGTTTGAATTATTTGATTGTTAATGCCTTTTCGCTCAAGCGTTAGCCTAGGAATATTTGATTAAACATACGACAATAGATCACCCGTGTTGTAATTTTGTTCACAACACAATTCTACATCAAACAAAGCAGCAGTAGATTGATTCGGTGATGGCATTTCCAATTGATTGAGAAATTTGTTCGCGATTTCTAAGCACACGTCTTTAATCATTATGAACGCTTTGTTGTAGATTTTTGCTGTAAAATCCATGTTCACATTTGAATTTGCCTTGCATATTCGACGGATAATATCTTCAGCCATGTGCAATTTATATTTCTCCCATAACTCTGTTGGAGATAACAGAGAGCCGGTGGTCAATATGATTGCAAACAATGCACGAATTTTATTTGGATGTGACGTGTTGGACGCGTCATTAATGCATACATCCCAGTGCCGGTCGTTCTCCAATAAATTCAGAGTTTGACATGCACTACGGGAAGTGCCATGTGTTACACCGTTGACAAATCTCAATTGCTGGAAAGACGTTGGACCGGGCACATTTACCAACAGAATGCGAAGAAAGAAGCATTCATCCTGATTAGGATGCACTGCGTACAGTCTACCCATCATAGTTTATTTGAGTAGACTTTCCTGTAGACATATATTATTAAATATGACCGAAAAAGTAAGATTAATAATTCTAACACGAATTTTCTCGATCTTTCTTATCTTTCTTTTCACTGTTGATGGTAAATGAAAAATCAATTCTCCAAAATTCATTTTTATTTCTAGTCTAATAGAAATAAAAATGAATTTTTATTTCTAGATTTATTTTTAAGACTAGAAATAAAAATGAATTTTGGAGAATTGATTTTTCATTAATCATTTTTTATTAATCTTACTTTTTCGGTCATATTTAATAATATATATATATATATATTTTTTTTTTTTTTGAGATATATACAAGAGTTGTTACATTCTTGTATAGCCACTAGTACACGTAGCGTTTCGGGCAAGTCCTTAATCCTATGGTCCCTGGAATACGATTCCCTGCCGCGAAGAATCGTTTTTTTCATCCAAGTACACATTTTACTGTTGAGTTAAACAGAGGCTACAGTTAAGGAATTGCGCCCAGTAAATCCTCCCCGGCCAGGATACGAACCCATGACATAGCGCTCGCGGAACGCCAGGCGAGTGTCTTACCACTACACCACGGAGACTGCATATATATATATATATATATATATATATATATATATATATATATATATATATATATATATATATATATATATATATATATATATATATATATATATATATATATATATATATATATATATATATATATATATATATATATATATATATATATATATATATATATATATATATATATATATATATATTTATATATATATATATATATATATATATATATATATATATATATATATATATTTCTATATATATATATATATATATATATATATTTATATATATATATATATATATATTTATATATATATATATATATATATATATATATATTTATATATATATATATATATATATATATATATATATATATATAAATATATATATATATATATATATATATATATATATATATATATATATATATATATATATATATATATATATATATATATGAATGAAAACTCACACCCCAGAAGTGACTCGAACCCATACTCCCAGAAGCAACGCAACTAGTAACTACAGGGCGCCTTAATCCGCTTGACCATCACGGCCGTCGTGATGTTTTCATTCGCATATAGTCCTGGGGACCATTCAGGCTTGTTCGCATATATATATATATATATATATATATATATATATATATATATATATATATATAGGCCCGATTACTTACTTACTAGGCCAGATTTGCCTAGTAAGCCAAGTTTCCCTGAATTAATATATTTTCTGAAATTTTTTTCTTATGAAATGATTAAGCTACCCATTTCATTATGTATGAGGTCAATTTTTTTTTATTGAAGTTAAAATTAACGTAGATATATGACCGAACCTAACCAACCCTACCAAACCTAACCTAACCTATCTTTACTAAGGCTACACGAAGGGATTCAGGACGTAGGCGTGTGCCTATTGCTGACATGGGTACTGCCAGGAGGAAGTCTCCTGCATGGGGGGCAGCACTGCTCTGAGGCGGGCTTTCTCCTTGTCTGATGTTGCGGCGCTGAGCATGGCATCAGCTACTTTTTCCACTAGTGGGTGGTCCCAGCCGGGCTGTTTGTGTTTTTTTTTGTTGGCTCTATAATGGTTGCTGGGGCTGCAAGAGCATCCCACTGGTTTGAACATTCAGTGTAAGCAGGATCGTGTATTCCTGCTGAATCTCTCAGGGTTGCAGGTAAGATATCTCTGACGAGGTCGTGCGATGCATGGGAAGAGGAAAGGAAGGCTGGTAGAGCAATTTGGGAGGCTGTGCGGACATCAAGGCCGCCGAGTCTTACAGGAAGGGTTGCTTGCTCCCACTGAGAGTCGTCCAATGGCAGGTTCAGGACTTTCACCAGCATGGACCTCAGAAGGGTGTCATACACATTTAACTTAGGGCTGCTGTAGGATGGAGAACATCTCAGAATGTAGGTCAACTTAGGGAGAGACAGGCATCTTGTGAGGAGAAAGAGAGCATCATGGGCATCAATCTTGTCAATCCTGTCCATCATTCTCTTTAGATCAGTGATTTTTGCATCCAAGACCTCCTCGATTGCTCGTGGGCCAATGGGGGCACCCAGGAGAGTGCAGTCCGGTGGCTCGACAACGAGAATGTCTGGAAGAAGTATGAACATCAGAAGTCCACCAGATAATAGGGTTAGGGAAGAGGACATTCTCTTGTTTGTGCCTGAAGAGGCAGAGAGCTTCTTCGAGCATTTTGAAAAAGTAGCAAGTGTTAAAGAGTGGCCATAGGAGGAATGGGCCCAGCTGGTCCAGCTAAGATTGACCGATGCTGCCAGAGAGGCATACACCCAATTGTCACTGGAAGAGTGCCATGATTATGCCACAGTGAAGAACAGCATATTGCGCTCATTTCAGTTGACCTCAGAAGCTTATAGGAAGCGCTTCAGAGAGATGATGAAAGTTGGAGCATGTACGTTTGCCGAGACAGCAAGGGATCTGGAAAGACGATATCAGAAATGGATTGAAGCTGACGGAGTTGGATCTTACACTGACCTGAAGCAATTGATGGTCATGGAAAAGTTCTTAGAAATGATGCATCCCGAGACAAAGTTCAAGATCCAAGAAGCAGGGATAAAGGAGTTGAGACATGCTGCAGATAGGGTGGCTATGATTACGGAAGCATACAAGAGATTTAAGGGAAAACAGAGTGAAGAATGAGGTGAGACGCAGCAACGGCAGACCCAGTGGAGTCTGGGGAGGAAGAAGTTTTGGGGGACAGACAAGCAGATCAGCTAATTTTAAGCCCCAGGAAGGAAAATTGCCGAGTCTGCCTGCTGGAGGTAAGCAGAAAAATAAAAATGTGCAGAGGAGACAAGAGTCCAATGAAGCTTCACAGAGTACGAGTAGTACGTCTGGCCCGAGGAACTCCAATATGAGTGGGCAGAGTCAGAGCCACTCAGGAGCGTATAGGAAAGATTTCTCCCAAATGAAGTGCTACAAGTGTAACAGATTAGGTCACATGATGCGACATTGTCGGCAGGGCAAGAGAGTCGTGACCCTGACCACGTGTGATCCCCCGGAAGAAGTACGTCGATGTACAACAAGACAAGCCACAGAAGGTAGATTTGATGAATGAGCATTATAGGCCGTTCATTAGCAAAGGATGGGTCGGTATAGAGGGTCAGCCTGAGGTGGAGGTTAGTATCCTCAGAGATACTAGAGCCAATCAGAGTTTGATTCTGAGAGGTCTAATCGGAAACAATCGACTGTTAGCTGGCAGTAGGAGGATAAAGGTACATGGGTTGTTGTCTAAGAGTGACATGCCCGTGTGTGCTGTCCAGTTGAAGTTAGATTATTTGTCGGCGGAGGTGATGTTGGGAGTGTTCGGTGAAGGTCCAGCTCAGAAAAAGGAAGATTTGAGGAAACAGGAAGTGAAGATGACCCTACCTGAACGGTTCAGCGTGAACCGAGCGGACCTGATTAGGGGACAGAAAGAGGGGTTTATAGATCTAATCAGGGAGGCGAAAGGGGGGAAACTCATGTCCGAAGTCCCCCGTGTATTACTACTTAGACAATGACGTACTAATGAGCAAGTGGCGACCCGACAAAGCCGACGCAGATAAGGTATGGTTAGAGAAGCACCAAGTGTTAGTGCCAAAGGAGTTCAGGATGACAGTGCTAGAACTAGCCCACTCCGTAGATATGGCAGGGCACTTAGGGGTGAAGAAGACCTTAAATAAGGTGCAGGTGCACTTCTATTGGCCGAACGTGTGGAAGGATGTAAAGAGGTATTATAGGACATGTTAGGCATGCCAATGTGCAGGTAAGCTGGCTCCAGCTATACCGAAGGCACCTTTAAAGCCCATACCGCCGTTTGGTGAGCCTTTTGAGAGGGTCTTGATAGACTGTGTAGGTCCGTTGCCAAGAACCAGAAAAGGCTACGAGTATTTATTGACCATAATGTGCACAGCCATCCGTTTCCCCGATGCGATCCCCCTGAGAAGAGTGACGTCACGAGCCGTTCTGAATAGACTACAGAACTACATTGCGTGGTTAGGCATGCCCAAGGTAATCCAGACGGACCAGTGGAGCGTCTTCCAGTAGAAGTTGTTTAGGGAAACTGTGAAAGGATGGAGGGTAGAGCAAGTGCGCTCGTCACCGCATCACCCTTAGTCGCAGGGAGCGTTGGAGCATTTCCATGGAACGCTAAAGAGCTTGTTGAGGGTATACTGCGCTGAAGAAGGGAGTAAGTGAGACGTGGCATTACCATCCGTGTTGTTTGCCATCAGGGATGCGGTAGTGGAATCACTGGGATTCACCCCATTTCATTTGGTGTACGGACACTCAGTGAGGAGCCCAATGGGTGCACTGAAGGAGCAGCTCACCAAAGATAGGCAGAAGGTGGATGTGGGACAATATGAGAAGACTTTTAGAGAGTGACTCTCTAGGGCCAGAGATTTGGCCAAGGAAAATCTGACAACGTCCAAAGAGGAGATGGTCAGATATCACGACAGGAAGGCAAAGGATAGGAGATTTCATAAAGGAGATCAGGTGTTAGTCCTCCTGCCGGCGAAAGGAAGTATATACGAGTTGAGATTTTGTGAAAGCAAAATTGTATACCATCCAGAAGGCGCTAGGGGATGTGAATTATGGACATATGCCAGATCGTCCGAGGAAGTCACAGGTTTGCCACGTGAACATGATAAAGAAGTACTATGACAGAGATAACCTCTAGGCGAAGATGAACAGATGGAAACCCCATCGCAAACGACTGTGCTTTGTGTGGAAGACGGCAAAGGAATAGAGGAGGATAACGGTAAGTTAGAGAGGGCCGATGGCGCGAAGATATCGAATACGGAAAGCCTGGCCAAGATTAGTGAGCATCTGGGTCATTTGGAGGATGACCAATGCCAGGAACTAGTGGAGATCCTCCGGAGGAATAAGTCGTTATTCACGGACGTGCCTAGAAAACACCGCGGAACGGTGCATGAAATAAATGTAGGGAGTGCTGACCCCATCAAGCAGCACCCTTACAGAGTTAACCCGGAGAAAGCAGCGGCGATGAGAGCAGAAGTAAAGTATTTGCTAGATAACGACTAGGCAGAGGTTAGCGACAGTGACTGGGGTTCACCGTGTCTCCTCGTAAAGAAGAGTGATGGTACGTACTGGTTTTGCACCGATTACAGGAAAGTGAATGCAGTCACAGTCGCTGACTCGTTCCTGATACCACTCATAGATGATTGCCTAGATCGGATTGGGAGTGCGCGGTATGTCTCAAAAATAGACCTGCTGAAGTGATACTACCAGATTTCCCTGTCCTAGAAAGTCAAGAGGGTTTCAGCGTTCGCGACACCCGACGGCTTGTACCAGTATAAAGTGGTATCGTTCGGAATGAAGAATAGTGGCTGTGGTTTCCAACGAGTAATGAATTAGGTATTACAAAGGATGTGCAGTGTACATCGATGATATCATAGTGATCACTGATTCCTGGAAGGATCACGTGGATTGACCTTTAAATTTGTTCGATCGATTGGAGAAGGCCAACATGACGATCAACTTAGCAAAAAGAGAGTTTGGAAGAGCCCACCTGGAGTACCTTGGATATATAGTAGGGCAAGGTGAGGTTGCTCCGGTAAGAACAAAGGTAGAGGCCATAGACAACTTCCCGGTACCCAGGAGTAAGAAAGAATTGTTGAGATACCTTGTGCAAAAATTTCTCCACTGTAGCCGCTCCTATGACGAGTTTGCTATCAAAGAGCATGAAGTGAGAGTGGAATGGAACAGCACAAGAAGCGTTTGAAAAGACCAAAAGACTTTTGACTGAGGCGCCTGTACTAGTGTCGCCAAATTTTGGAGTGCCGTTTACGTTATTTGTAGATGCCAGTGATATAGGGGCTGGAGCTGTATTGACGCAGCAAAGTGATGGAATTTATTGCCCCGTGTCCTTTTTCTCGAAGAAGTTCGTTAAGCACCAGAGGTCGTACGGTATGGTCGAGAAAGAGACCTTGGCACTGGTGATAGCACTGAAACATTTTGAAGAGACCCAGTGACGGTGTATACAGACCATAATTCCCTAATTTTCCTGAGAAAAGTGAAGCATGCGAACCAGAGGTTAACCAGGTGGTTTTTATTGCTCCTAGAGTATGACCTGATGATAAAGCACATAAGAGGACGAGACAATGTAGTGGCTGATGCGTTATCTCGAGCCTAGCCACTGGAATAATTTTCAAAAACAAGGGGGAGGGAGTGTTATGATCCTAGGTAGCCGAAAAACGAGTCTCCCCTTTGAGAATTATTCTATTAGGCCTGACTAGGAGATCAAAGAAATATAGACATGAAGGTTCATATGTAAAATAATTGGTTGGATTTAATAGATAATTTAAGAATGTGGACAGTGAACAAGAAAATAAGTAAACGACTTGATATAAGATGTGGCGAGTTTGCTGGAGGCGTTAGGCTCGCTTGAGAGGAGCTTGAGCTCACTTGAGCTGAAGAAATCGTGAGGGGGAGAGCGTGCTCCGTTTGACCCCTTGTTAGAGAGGAACCCCCTGTTTGATATACCTTCAAGAGGAAGGAAGTGGACAGACGTCTCGACTGAGGAATAAGTTCGGAGGCATGTCAGTTCAAGTCAGGAACTGCAGAAGGTGTTGAGGGAGCAGTTAAAGCAGTTCTGGGAGTAGCCTGAGGCGCCCTAAGTGTCGCCGCCCCATCGAGGAGCGCCCTGCAGGAGACCTTTTTGTGGTAAGCATAATTTTAACCAGTTTACAGTGATTGCCTATAGTTGATAGTGTGCCCAGCGGTCGTAACGAATGTTTATTGATACATTAGGCATATGTTATTAAGGCAGAAGGCCTAAAATAAGATATTAAAGATGGAAGAACATCCTGGAGGGTGGAGCGATGTTTGTCCACTCCGACCGCTGGAGGGCAACTGAGAAGGACAGCTGCCTCGAGGGCCGCTGGGCCGGGCGGAGGATGGACCAGCCCAAACGTCAGTCCACACTCACAGCATGAAGAGAGCAGAGAGATGTTGGGTGTAAACATATTGTGTGGTTTATTTCGTTTATGTGTTCATAGGGAAACATTTTTATTGGTGTGTCAATGGGTTGCAGGTTTGTCTAGGGAAGAAGTTGCTGAGAACGTCGAAGCCAGCACAGAGGGAGTAGTTGATGAGACTCCAAGATTGTGGAAGGTACTAAGCTCTGTGGGAGAGCAGGCATATAGTGAGGAAAAGAACCTCAAGCTGTGAGAAGAGGAGTAGTAGAATGAAGTTTCACACGCTTTTGTGACACCAATGGTGAAGCACCATTGCTGCTCAAGGAAGACTTCATGGTGTAGCGGAGGATCCTGGAAGATAAACCCGGAAGAACCTGATGATGTCAGGGTAGTGAACTTCCAGATGTGGACGAGAAGTTCTAGTTGACTAATTGTAGGGAGTTGGTAGAGTGTTTGGTTGTCATTAGCGTGCAAGACGCAGTGAAAGGTGTATGATTGATTACTATTTTTGTTCCAAGAAGTACTTTTACTTAAATATAGAGTTATGACCGCAGGCTGGGTTACCTGCATTGACATACATGTGTTCTAGGACTGATATGGTGATTGACTGATCATTGTTGTTTATCAGGGAATATTTATGTTGATGTTTATAAAATTATAGCCATAGGCTGAAATGCCTGCAGATATTTATATGTTCCAGAGTTGGTAGCGCCATATCATATTGTACTGCATGAATTACCCACTTGGTGAGGCTGATAGTGCAACATTATCTTATAAGACTTGACCTACTTGATGAGGTTGGTATTATTAGGTGGTGAGTCAGGAGTTAGGATACCACATGATAAGCAGATAATAGAGTCCTGATGGTATTGGAGTGCAACTTAACTACAATAGTGTAGAGTGTTGGAGATATATATTATTATACGTGTATATGTATTGTCCATGTGCCTTGTCCAGTAAATGTATTCAAATTTGCTGGTGTTTGCCCTTGTCCATCAGAATCTGCCACCGAATCTCACTATGCTGGAGTTCTGTAAGTTGCAGAGGGAGGATCCCTCATTAACACCATTATTCTTCCAGGCCGAGACTCAATCTGATAGTATTCCTGGGTTCTTTATAGAGAATCAATTGCTCTACCGCAGGTACCGACCCAGTAAACTAACAGAAGATGACGATTGGGCTAATGTCGACCAACTAGTAGTTCCCACCAGCCTACGGCCCGATATTCTACACCTGGCCCATGGAGCGCTTTCTCACTATGGTTTTAATAAAACCTATCACGCCATCAGACAAGACTATTACTGGCCAGGTATGATTCAGGATGTAAAAACTTATGTACAACAGTGTCATACATGTCAGATGGCAGGAAAACCCACCATCTCTTTTCCCAAGGCTCCCTTGATTCCTATCCCGGTGCCTTTGGACCTCTTTCGCAGACTCATCATAGACTGTGTTGGACCTTTACCCGGGACCAGTTCTGTCAACGCTTATATACTAACCATCCTGTGTCCAAATACCAGATTCCCCATAGCAGTTCCTGTAAAGAACATTACGGCTGTTACTGTGGTGAAGCAACTGTTGAAGATCTTTACACAATATGGTTTTCCTCGGGAGATTCGAAGTGACTGTGACACCAACTTCACCAGTGATCTCTTCAAGAAGACACTGGAAGAATTCAACATCACTCAGGTATTGTCCAGCCCCTATCATCCCGCTTCACAGGGTTGTCTTGAACGTAGTCACCAAACTATAAAATCACTCCTTAAGAAATTTTGCAATGAAACTATGAAAGACTGGGATAAACAACTTGACATCATCATGTGCATTTTCAGAAGTCTCCCAAATGAGTCTCTAGGAGTGTCTCCTTATGAGATGCTCTACGGACGTAAGTGCCGTACTTCTCTTAAAGCTTTTAAAGACTCTACGTAATGCCACCTTCAGTCACCCTCAGTATGTGCCCCAGTTTCTTCAAAACTTAAAGCACATTCTAGAGCGAGTTCATAAATTTACCAACGATAATTTATTAAAAGCTCAAGATAGAATGAAGACTCATTTTGACAAACATAGTAAAATTAGGAAATTTAAAGCAGGAGACATCGTTTTAGCATATTTTCCGATCACAGGTTCTCCATTGCAAAATAAGTTTTCAGAACCTTACCGCATCAAGGAGTGCAGAAACAACCACAACTACGTTCTTGAGACTCCAGATAGGCGGCTGAGGACCCAGTTGTGCCAGGTCAATCTTTTGAAGAAGTATAAAGGTACACCCTCCACTGTATTAGTATCTCTCTCCACTTTTCAAGATCCATACCTCCACAGTGAGACCTTCCCTACTTCTCCTGGAAGCACTAACTCTGAGTTAGTACCTTCCAACTCGGAAATTCTTACAGATCTTCCTAAATATTTGAAGGATTGTAACAGTGCTTCTCTCATCAGAGTATTCCAAGAACATCAGAAGTTGTTCAGTGATGATCCCCAGGAATGTAATGTGGTTCAACACGACATCCAGCTACTTTCGTGATACCTGGCCGATTCGTCAACCCTTCTACCGCATCAGCCCGTACAAAAAGGAAGTTATGCGTGCTGAGGTACAGTACCTCCTGGATCATGGGCTGGCCACCCCTTGTGAGTCCCCTTGGGCCTCACCCTGCATCTTGGTGCCGAAACCTCACGGTAAAGTACGATTATGTGCAGACTATAGGAAAATGAACCTCGTGACCATCAAGGATGCTGACCCTTTACCTCGTATAGATGATATCTTTGACGCCGTAGGTAATGCTACTTATCTCTCCCAGATTGACTTGTTAAAGGGCTACTATCAGATTAGTCTCACAGAGCGGGCTAAGGAAATATCTGCCTTCACCACTCCTTTTGGCCTGTACAGATATGAACGCCTTCCTTTTGGACTGTGTAATGCCCCGGCCACCTTCCAGCGAGCTGTCAACTGCGTCATCCATGGCCTAGATCACACCTACACCTACTTGGATGACATCGTTGTGGCAACTGACACCTGGAACGAACATCTGCTCCAGCTGCAACGATTGTTCTCCAAGATCCTGACAGCCGGCCTTACCATCAACTTGGGCAAGTCCGCCTTTGCTAAAGGTAATGTGCGTTATCTTGGTCATGTGATAGGAAATGGCAGCCTAACTCCTTTAGACATTCATACTCAAGCCATTCAGCATTACCCACAACCTACAACCAGGAAGCAGCTCCTGTGCTTCCTTGGCCTTGCATCTTACTATCGTAGGTTTGTAAAAAGTTTCAGTACGGTAGCGACACCACTGATTAATCAGACCAGCCCCAAGCAATGGTATCATTGGACCTTCAACAGACCGTTGCCTTTGAACAACTAAAGTCTCTGCTATGTTCTAATCCCATTCTCGCCTCTCCAGATATTACGAAGCCCTTCATCATCAATGTCGACGCAAGTAGCACCCGCATCGGAGACGTTCTAATGCAACAGCGTGGCGAAGAGGTTCTTCCTCTCAGCTACAAATTGAAGCCTCATCAGAGGAACTATAGCACCATAGAAAAAGAACTCCACTCCATCGTCCTGAACCTTCAACATTTCGAACCTTACCTACAAGGTAATCGGTCCATTACCATCTATTCAGACCACAATCCCTTACGATTTCTGCAACAAGCTCAATTCAGCAATCAACGTCTTCTACGCTGGGCTCTGTACCTACAGAACTTTAACCTGGAGATATTCTTCATTAAGGGCTCGGATAACACCATAGCTGACGCCCTCTCCGGAGTCTACGAGGTAGAGGCAGCTACTCCTACCACTCTACTGTCTAATGAAGTAACTTAACCCATAAGAGCAGGCTTCGGGGGAGAGCTGTGACAGTAATCTCTTTCAAGAGAGATTTAGCCTGCTCCTTCCTACATCACGTTACTTCTATACTTCTGCAACACCATGATACCACATTCAAGAATAGCATGTAAGTGGAATAACAGACTTCTCTACAGGGGGTACAATACCTACTCTCATTCTCCTCACCCCCCTCCCTTACTGTCAGCGCACCACCTCGTCGATCACCAAACGACCACTTCAAACCAACACTCTCCCCATTAGTGAATCAGCGACTTCACGTGACTCCAGCGCCAACTGCATCATCTATATTTAATCTCGCACGAGCAGTTGGCCTCAGAATATTCTTGTGCTCTCGAGCTGACGCTTCTATCTAAGCCTACGTCCTGTATATTAGTAGAGGTTTCAGCCAGCCCACTATTCTCAGCACCTTTAATTTTTGTCTTGCTTATTGTAGACTAAAGTAATTATTTTATTTTATATTATGTTTTGTCTTTGTATATATTTTGATCCGCACTGTACATAGCCAAGGGATTATCTTTATTTTGTTTATATTTGTTTAAAGTTAATCAATTATAAGATTTGTTTTGCGTGTTTTTCCCTACCCTTTACCACAGGAGACAACCGCCAAGCAGTCAACATTTTGTTTCTCTTTTTTTTAATGCGATTGGCATTTACACCAGCCAAAGAGAAGACTGCCTTAACACCTACATTTCTCGTCACATTAAATATATATATATATATATATATATATATATATATATATATATATATATATATATATATATATATATATATATATAAATATATATATATATAAATATATATATATATAAATATATATATATATAAATATATATATAAATATATATATATATAAATATATATATATAAATACATATATATAACTATATATATATAACTATATATATATAACTATATATATATAAATATATATATATATAACTATGCGGAAAATCCACAAAGAAATATGAAATGAGGTGAACGTTTCGGCTTTGTTAAAGCCTTTGTCAACACCAGACTGACTAAGGAGAAGGGAGAAGGGGGGAAGATATATAGGCCGACACCTTCTCCCTTCTCCTTAGTCAGTCTGGTGTTGACAAAGGCTTTAACAAAGCCGAAACGTTCACCTCATTTCATATTTCTCTGTGGATTTTCCGCATAAAATGATCAGTGTTTTGTGATCGTCAATTGCATATATAACTATATATATATATATATATATATATATATATATATATATATATATATATATATATATATATATATATATATATATATATATATATATATATATATATATATATATATATATATATATATATATATATAAATATATATATATAAATATATATATATAAATATATATATATATATATATATATATATATATATATATATATATATAAATATATATATATAAATATATATATATATAAATATATATATATAAATATATATATATATATAAATAAATATAACAATTAGGAAAACAATGCTGGCATAGAACCCTTGACTGTTCGAGAATCTGAGGTGTACAAAGCAGCCATGTCTTTCCCAACAGGTTCAGCAGGGGGCTTTACAGGCCTAAGACCCCAGCACATCAAACAAATGCTGAACCCGGTGCTTGGAGATGCTGCAAAGGACCTTCTAGTGGAACTTACCAGATTCTCCAACATGTGTTTGGCTGGCGGCATCCCTGAGGACATCAGGCCTGTCTTTTATGGAGCAGCACTCTGTGCTCTAAAGAAGAAGGATAGGGGTATCAGGCCCATTGCCGTTGGCAACACCCTCCGACGCCTTGTAGCTAAGGCTGCAGTGAGATCTATCAGCCAGGAAGCAGCCACCTTGCTGAAACCTCATCAGCTCGGGTTTGGGATTCCCCTAGGTTGTGAAGCTGCAGCACATGCAGCGCGGGCTTACATTGTTGATCTCCCGGACCAGAAGGCACTAGTAAAGCTTGACTTCAAAAATGCCTTCAATCAAGTCAGACGAGATGCTGTCCTCAGGGCTGTACACAACCATTTCCGTCCCCTTTACCCATTCATCCGATCGTGCTACAGTGGGGACTCTAAGCTTCTTTTTGGGGAGCATGAAATAAACTCCTGTGAAGGTGTCCAACAAGGTGACCCCTTAGCCCCCCTCCTTTTCTGTCTAGCTATCAAAGAGGTCACTGATAGTCTGACAAGCGAGCTAAACATCTGGTACCTGGATGATGGCACTCTAGCTGGAACTCCGGAAACCATTTTGGGGGATATAAGGAAAATCCAGGAGCAGGGAGCAGCCTTAGGCCTCATTCTCAATGCATCCAAATGTGAAATAATCTCCCGCAACCCAGACATCACTGGGCAAATACAAAATGCTCTTCCAGACATTCTCGTTGTCGAGCCACCGGACTGCACTCTCCTGGGTGCCCCCATTGGCCCACGAGCAATCGAGGAGGTCCTGGCTGCAAAAATCACTGACCTAAAGAGAATGCAGGACAGGATTGACAAGATCGATGCCCATGATGCTCTCTTTCTCCTTACAAGATGCCTGTCTCTCCCTAAGTTGACCTACTTTCTGAGATGTTCTCCATCCTACAGCAGCCCTAAGTTAAATGTGTATGACACCCTTCTGAGGTCCATGCTGGTGAAAGTCCTGAACCTGCCATTGGACGACTCTCAGTGGGAGCAAGCAACCCTTCCTGTAAGACTCGGCGGCCTTGGTGTCCGCACAGCCTCCCAAATTGCTCTACCAGCCTTCCTTTCCTCCTCTCATGCATCGCACGACCTCGTCAGAGATATTTTACCTGCAACCCTGAGAGATTCAGCAGGAATACACGATCCTGCTTTCACTGAATGTTCAAATCAGTGGAATGTTCTTGCAGCCCCAGCAACCATTATAGAGCCAACAAAACAACACAAACAGTCCGGCTGGGACCACCCTCTAGTGGAAAAAGTAGCTGATGCCATGCTAAGCGTCGCAACATCAGACAAGGAGAAAGCCCGCCTCAGAGCAGTGCGTGCCCCCCATGCAGGAGACTTCCTCCTGGCAGTACCCATGTCTGCAATGGGCACGCGCCTAGATCCAGAATCCCTTCGTGTAGCAGTGGCCCTCCGCCTTGGTGCCCCAATTCACACTGAATACAAGTGTATTTGCAACAGGGTGGAAGCAGACCAATACGGACTGCATGGGTTGCATTGCGGAAGCACAAAGGGCTGGCATGCAAGACACAACGAGGTCAATGACATCATCAAGAGAAGCCTCGTCTCAGCTGGGTGCCCAGCGGAGAGAGAACCTCGCATCCTAGGGGTCCAAAACCCGGATTTCCCAGCACTTCGCCCTGATGGCATCACCATATACTCATGGAAGGTGGGTAGACAGTTGGTGTGGGACTACACATGTGTATCCACCTTGGCTGACACCTATGTACACTTCGGAGCTGATCAAGCAGGTGGGGCGGCCAACCACAGGGAAACAGCTAAATCACTCAAGTACAGGCGACTGGAAGGTCAATACCTCTTTGTTCCCATAGCGTCTGAGACGCATGGCCCCTGGGGCAAGAATGCCTTGGGATTTCTCAAGGAATTGGGGTCCAAGCTCATTGACGTCACCAGAGACCCAAGGGCTTCCAGTTTTTTATTTCAGCGTCTCAGTGTGGCGATCCAGAGGGGAAATGCTTGCTGCGTCCTCGGTTCCTGTCCAGAAGCGGAGGAGCTTCAAGAGATCCATAACCTTTAGGCATTTGTCTTGTATGTTTTGTAACCTTTAAATACACAATAAAGGAAAAAAAAAAAAAAAAAAAAAAAAAAAAGGGAAGGGGGTGGTAGGAGAAAAGCACACAGAAACTGTATTGGAGGGGTCCCACATTCCCTCCAATGCGTTATGTGTGGTTTCCTCCGAGGCTATGGGTCCCCCTTCTTCCAGCCAGAGGTGGTACTAAATAAATATATATAAATAAATATATATAAATAAATATATATAAATAAATATATATAAATATATATATATATAAATATATATATATATAAATATATATATATATATAAATATATATATATATAAATATATATATATATAAATATATATATATATAAATATATATATATATATATATATATATATATATATATATATATATATATATATATATATATGTCGTACCTAGTAGCCAGAACGCACTTCTCGGCCTACTATTCAAGGCCCGATTTGCCTAATAAGCCAAGTTTTCCTGAATTAATATATTTTATCAAATTTTTTTCTTATGAAATGATAAAGCTACCCATTTCATTATGTATGAGGTCAATTTTTTGTTATTGGAGTTAAAATTAACGTAGATATATGACCGAACCTAACCAACCCTACCTAACCTAACCTAACCTATCTTTATAGGTTAGGTTAGGTTAGGTAGCCAAAAATGTTAGGTTAGGTTAGGTTAGTTAGGTTAGGTAGTCGAAAAACAATTACTTCATGAAAACTTGGCTTATTAGGCAAATCGGGCCTTGAATAGTAGGCTGAGAAGTGCGTTCTGGCTACTAGGTACGACATATATATATATATATATATATATATATATATATATATATATATATATATATATATATATATATATATATATATATATATTTATATATATATATTTATATATATATATATTTATATATATATATTTATATATATATATTTATTTATATATATTGATTTATATATATTTATTTATATATATGTATTTATA